>NW_007579450.1:12717-23056 GCF_000690725.1 Stegastes partitus
AAACCACTATATAAGTTCCTTCAGTTCTCATTTTGTGAGGTCAGTTTTGTTCTGTTAACATCTTGTTCTGTTCTTGTAATTTTGAGTACTTATATTTTGTTGACCTCTTTTATAGATTTAGGTTTTGAAGTATTTGTCTGGTAAATAAAACCCTTATTTTTCCCCCTAAGTTCCTGTTTGCCTCATTTCCTCACTGCTTGGTCCCTGACAGTCATAGTAGCTCTGTTTAAGTCGGATTAAGCTATTTTCTGCTTTTGATGTAGACAATTCCTCATATTGGGCTTTAAGTAATCTCAGCTCTTGTTTTGCTTTTGTGGAGCTATCCAAAACGATTTCTCTTTCCAAATGTCTAATTTTGTGGTCAAGCTGATTCATTTTTAACTTAAGTTTGTTTGTTTTTGAACTGGTGTAAGAAATGATCATGCCTCTAATGTACGCCTTAAAGTCCTCCCATCTGACAATAGCGGAAGTCTCATTCGTGTTTGTACTGAAAAACAACTCAATTTGTGCTTCTAAAAATTGCAGGAAATGTGAATCAGAAAGCCATCTGGGATGAAATCTCCATCTAGAGGTGCCTTTAACTACCCCTTGGGCTCTATATACAAGTGAAGCAGGAGAGTGGTCTGACAGTAGTATGCTGTTATAATTACATTCTATCACAGAGGGAAACAGAGTTGGAGATCAGGAAGTAATCTATACGTGAGTATGAGTTAAATCGAGGAGAGTAGCAGGAGAATTCTAGTTTAACTGGATTTAATGTCCTCTAGGGATCACATAAGTTCAAATCTTTTACATACTGTAGCAGCTTTTTCCTACTTTGTATGTGAGAGGAGTCCACTCCAGTTGATCAGTCCAATTTAGGGTCCAGAGTGCAATTAAAATCACCTGCTATAAGAGCCTTACCAGAGAGAGAAGAAATTAACAAAAATAAATTTTCGAAAAATCTGGGGTTGTCTTCATTTGAGGCGTATATGTTGATCATATTTATCTTTTCATTTATCAGTGTACCCTGGACAATCACGTACCTACCCCCTATGTCACGAATGACGTTGTCCACTTTAAAGGGTACCGATTTGTGAATCAGGATCAACACGCCACGAGTATGTGATAAGTAGGAGGCTGAAATTACCTGTCCTGGCCATCTCCTTTTTATCTTTATCACTTCGTTTGACAATAAATGGGTTCTTGGAGATATACAACGAATGATTTAATTTGCTTGATCCTACTGAGCACTTGCTTCATTTTGGCCAGCTTCACCAAACCTCTAACATTCCAGGATGTAAACTTCAAGTTCACATTAGAAGGCATATAAAACAAAACCAAGCATGAATACTTTCAACCAGGTCATATATGTAATAGGAAGGAGTGATGCAAGCTTTGATCTCATTTTTAAAATAACTGGACTGTATGTCATTATCCCACGCTTCAAAATAAAGTCAACATTTAACCCTTAAAGTAATCCCCGCACTGTCTCCCCAAACGAGGCAGCTTATCTTCCCTAGTAACATTAAGAGCAAACTAGACACCTAACTGATCCACTAATGAGGAGCAGCTATGAACTGAGAAACGCACAATGAGCATCCCCTCCACCCTCCTCGGGATCGGCTTAATGCAATGAGCGAACATAATAGATATATAGGATATATGTGTATCTATCAGAGATATATGTGTAGTCACAGAAAGATGTAATCTAGGAACACTTCGTTACCACACCCATCAAGTTGAAGTACACACCGGTAGCTGATGGAAAGTTCAGCCACTGACAGTCGTTCTCCCGGTGAGATCGGCTGGTCATGTTCAGTCTGCTAGGTTTCCAGATCTTTGATGAACGATTCCACACCTGCAGGGTCAGCAAACACGCGAGGTTTCCCTTCGGGGATCAGCCTGAGTTTAGCCGGGTAGATAATGCTGTAATCTATCTTCAGGTCTCGCAGTCGTTTTGTCACGTCGTCGAAGCGCTTTCTTTTCTTGTGTAGCTCAGTGGAGACGTCTTGGAAAAACATGACCTGGTGGTTTTCGTACATGATCTTGCCTTTCTTTCTAGCTGCTTGCATGACTTGGATCTTGTCTTGGAAGTTTAAAAACTTTATCATCATGACTTGCGGAGCAGAGGATTGTGGCGCGGTTGGTAATCTATGCGCCCTCTCGATAACCAGCAGTGCAGGAAAAATCTCGGGACTCAAAATGTCGGGTAACCACTTTTCCAGAAAAGCAGTTGCATTGCTCTTTTCAACTTTCTCTGGGAGATTCACCAGTCTGAGATTTGAGCGTCGGCTCCTGTTCTCCAAGTCATCCACTTTAGAGACGAACTCGGACACCTCCAGCTTTGCAATTTTGGTTTTCTCACCAGAAATGTCGTCCTCAATGTCACCAATACGATCCTCTGCTTGTCCGAGTCTCACTGAAAAGTCCTTAAAGTCCGACTTGATCTCATTTATTGCAGCCAGAACTCCATCAAATTTTAAACCAAAGTCGTTTTTTCAGGGCTGCAATTGCCTCTAGGATCCCAACAGCATCAGGAGCTTGCAAGCCGGTGATTAGCATGCTAGCATCTTCCTCTTTTTCCTCTGGTCAGTCAGCCTTGTTTTGAGCCTTTTTCTGGTGGCTCGGGGTAGCTTTGGATTGTTTGGTTGACATATCTTAGATTGTAGATACACTTGGCGTTAGTCTGATAAAGGGGTGAGTTCGCTTTTAACACAGGATATTTAAATTAGCCGATTCCCATCGGAGAGCCCAAAAATGCGACGGCTCAGCTCCGCGCCATAGCCCCTCCTGTCTCATGAATTGAAAATTCTGAAGTGAGAAGGCCTCTGTGACCTCTTTTTTAGTTGTAGTAAAGCATTTTGTGTTGCCATGTTGTTGAAAGCTGTATACCAGCTCATGTATTCAAATGTATTCAATCATATCAGGAAATGATTGAATACTGACACTAATTTTGCCTGAAGGTGAAATAATGTTGTGCCAAAACTAATTATAGGGTTCCTATTAATGCTGTATTACTCAGTTTAGAAACATCTACAACTGCTTTTATTTGTATCGCAGTCATTATGTGGACATAGTCAGACCTTCATGTCTGTCTGACAACACCAAGTTTGAAACGAAAACATTTCTTGTCACTGAGTAATTGTGGCCAACAAAATGTTTGCAGTCTGAACTGTAAACAGGCATTACATTTAGAATGAATACAGGTAAATCTACATAAAATGGTTTCTGATGTTTAGATTGTATGTGTTTGGCATGTCTAATATCCTTGTTTATGCTGCAATTAATGTGATTTACAGATATGGTTTTCATATAAAATGAAGAGATTATCTCTTTTACATTTGTCCTATCTGGTGTGGTCTTTAAAATATATCTCTTATGAATGAAATCAAGTGTGGCTCATGTGGTGGAGCGAGTCGGTCAATGAATCATAAGGTCGGTGGTTCGATTCTGCCCTGTAACCTGTGTCATGGCCGTTGTGTCCTTGGGCAAGACACTTCACCCACCTTGCCTGGTGTGAATACGTTTGAATGGATTGTTTGAGGTGGTGGTCGGAGGGGCCGTAGGCGCAAAATGGCAGACACGCCTGTGTCAGTCTGCCCCAGGGCAGCTGTGGCTACAACCGTAGCTTACCACCACTGGAATGAATGTGTGTGAATGAATAATTGACGTGAAGCGACTTTGAGTGTCTAGAGAAGCGCTATATAAATCTGATCAATTATTATCATTATTATTCTGATGTATTAATACCATCTCAGTTCCTGTGTTGGAGCTGCAAACCCTTTTCTGGTAAGTGGAAAATTGCATTATTAGAATTGAATCGACCTTGTAAAGCTATTTCAATCAGGTAAAAACGACTAAATAAAGATTTGAATTAACAAATAAGGGCTGCAAGGTGGGGCTGCAAGGTGGCGCAGTTGGTAGCACTGTTGCCTCGCAGCAAGAAGGTTGCCGGTTCGCATCCCGATGGGGGCACCGGAATCTTTCTGCGCTGCGTTCTCCCCGTGCAGCGTGGGTTCTCTCCGGGTTCTCTGGCTTCCTCCCACACAGTCCAAAAACATGTTGAGGTTAATTGGTGATTCTAAATTGTCCGTAGGTGTGAATGTGAGTGTGCTTGGTTGTCTGTCTCTAAGTGTGGCCCTGCGATGGACTGGCGACCTGTCCAGGGTGTCCCCTGCCTTCACCTTAAATCAGCTGGGATAGACTCCAGCCCCCCTGCGACCCTGGTGAGGATAATAGATAATAGATCATAATAGATGGATGGATGAAATTATAAAAACTGTGAATTAAACAGTTTGCCTCTAAATATTTGTAATAAAGACTGAATTATAGAAAAACTAAATAAGTATCCTGAATTGAAACAGGTCACTTATAAACCCCTTGTAATAAAGATATAATCTAATAAATAATAAATACACATTTTAAAAAAAATATGGAATAGTGCACCTTTTTTCCCATCTATCTTACTTTCTGCAATGAAGATTTAAGTGAATAACTCAGTAAAGAAACCCTTGAATTAAAAGTTCACCTGTGACCCTGAGGCGTCGCTGTTGAACTGAACAGCAAACCTGGCACTGTCGTCTCGTTCACGAGAACGGTCTCGGCCGCATGTTCTCGCGATAAGCTTTGTTTTCATTGATTTGAAACATGGCGTCGGAGGTAGAGGCGGGCGGCGCTGCTACAACAGAACCGGAGACAGGAGAGGGGTAAATCTGCTTCTTCCAACATATATTCCATTGTTTCAATGTGTTGGATTTAACTCTCGTTATCTGTAAAAATCAAACCTGCATATTCGGTCTATTTACGTTTATAAACGCTGTTTGCATACTGTTAAGCTAACGAGCGTTAGCTACCACACAGCTAAACTGCCTTTGCTAAAGAGAGAACACGTCTGTATCAACAAACGTGACACTGTAATGTTCCTCTGCCTGCTTTTAATCCTATAAAATCTGCTAACCATAACTTAGTGTATTGATATTTTCCCCATATGCCAGACCCAATTTGAATAATATCCATTTTCGCTAACAGTGTAACTAGAATTAAACAATAACGGAAAAGCAGGTGAACATACGAGTTGACAGAAAATATGTGTTTTTTTATGCGTTTATCACGCTTCTGTAAAAATCTGTACAGTGGCAAATAGTGTGCAGGGATTTCTGAAATTTTACATTATCTGAGCAAGGCAACTAGAAAGGTGTATAATAGAGTGCCTCTCACAGTATGGAGAAAAATGGAAATATTTTGGAAAAAAGCATAGGTTTTTAAAACGCCTACGTATATTTTTTTTAGTTGATTCGTTCGGTAAATATGTATAATATATAATGTTGGGTGTAAGCTTTAGTATTTAATTTAGTTAAATTTATATAAAAATAATGTAATTTACCCTTAACCTTTTTAAAGGTGTGAGGTAAATGTCCATCTAATTATTTTTTATTTCTCTATGAGAAAGCTCTTTGGCTCAGCATCTGTTGTTATAAATGTATGTACAAATTCAAGTGACTTGACTTTGACAGTCTGACTTCCCATCAATGTAGTTTAACATCTCTGACGAATTTAAAATTACTGGAATCAACATTGCCCTTTTCTGATATGTTTATATATTTATAAACCGATTAAAGTTGTTTTTTTTTTTTTTAAGTTAATCTACAGTTGTATGTAGAATAATTGTCTAGTCATCGGGACTTTTTATTGACTTTCAGGGATACTGCATTTGGGGAACTACCCACCAGCATGGATACTGAATCATCAAATGGCAAAGAAGGAATGGTAAAAATGTTGTTGTTGTTATTATTATTATCATTATTATTATTGTTATTGTTGTTGTTGTTGTTACCATGGTGTTGTATTCAAATTTCGACATTTTCATTTAAAATGGCAATGTAGCTGAACTCTTATTTTTATTTTTAGTTTATAGTAGAGCTGCATGATATCTAAAAAGAAAACACTGACATTGAGATATATATTGCAATTGCAGTCAGAAAAAAATACAAGAATTTTCACCGAATGACTTCAATAAGTCTATGAGGCAGTGCATCTGCCTAGAAAATGAAAAATAATAGTTAAAGTATTTGAAAGCTAAAAAATATTTTTGGAACCTTTCTCATATAACGTAACACTGGAAATGGTATCCAAAATACTGCTTTGGACGACATTCAGATCTGGCATTGCACTTGTCATACAGAACTTTGTGGGGTTGATTTAAATGTTCAGCCTGCATGTTAACAAGCTCATTGTCTTCTAATAAACTAAAATTAAAAAAAAGAAGATGTTCTAAATGATCAGACAGACTTCTCTAATCGATTTGTCATGAAAAATGGAAACTATGCAAGTTTTCCTTTTGTATCAAGCAGCAAAAAAACTTGGAGCTTGATGTGTATGATTTTATATGTCGCACTTCACAACAATATATTGTGTTGCCTTAATTTCTAGAATGTATCACACATGCTGTCATAATAAGCAGACTTTCTTTGTCTCAGGAGGCAGCTGGTGAAGGCTCAGAGACTGCTGATGCTCTCACTGGATCTGGGGATGAGGAGAGTGGGAGGCAGCTGGGGGAGGTGGAGCTGCAGTGTGCCTTGTGTATGAAGTGGTTCACTGCAGACACATTCGGCATTGACACTGCGTACGTATAATCACTGAGTAAAGTAATCATTCGGTACATGGTCACTGGAATATCAGCAGCTGTGTGACTGTACTGACAGTTTTAATGATGCAGTCTTTGACCTCTTGTCCTCCTCTTATACAGGACCTGTCTGCCCTTTATGACCAATTATGTGTTTCACTGCAATGTCTGCCATCACAGCGGCAACACATACTTCCTCAGGAAACAAGCAAGTAGGTGTTCTATGTGCTATGACCTTCCATTAACTTAACTTTAGCTTTAAGCTTGACTATAATTGGACTCATCATTAGTCTTTCACATCATCCACTGACTGATGTTGTTTTCTGTGTTTTAGACCTGAAAGAGATGTGTCTTACAGCTCTGGCAAACCTCACATGGCGGTCCAGAGCACAAGATGAGCACCCAAAGACCATGTTCTCCAAAGACAAGGTGGGTGTAAACTAGGTGGTAGGACTTTTTAAGTAAACTTGACTTTAGTGGTAAAACAAGTAAACCCTTCTCAGACATGCACATGTTCTGTTATTCTGACTACAACTGAACGTGTCAGCTTCATGTCTAAATGCACATCCTGCTCACCTTTCCATAAAAGGCAATGCTGGCAATATTACTAGGTCGAACCTTGTAAAATTTCTGTATCACTTTCACCATGAAATGAATTGCACTGTCACATTAACAGATAGACAAGCAACAGTACTTAGAGTTGTGTAAAGGGATTTAGGGAAGACTTCTTGTCGCATTTCAGCACCAATATTTGTCCAAAAACATCACAGAAAGCCAATGACACAGTTTGTGGACCAAAATCACATACCTTTCTCACTCACTTTGCTCTACATTCTACAACTCAAACAACATTGTATTTACTTCAAAGACTCATTGAGGAAAAAATAATGACACATTAATCAATATTAAAGATAATTGTTTGTTTTAGCCGTGCCTGAATTTTAGTTAGGATAATTTCAAAAACAGAAAACAGAAAATTTAGAATGTGGGGAAATGTGTTGGGGCTGGAGGCATGAGAACTTTTTTCATGGATGGAAATGCATATCTTCTTTGTTGCAGGATATCATACCATTTATTGACAAGTACTGGGAGTGCATGACCACTCGTCAGAGACCGGGGAAGCTCACCTGGCCCAATAACATAGTGAAGACAATGGTAATACTGTGATGTATATGAGAGCACCACAATCCATTACACAGAGAATTTAGACAATGATGCTTTAAATCCTATGTGTAAAACCACTCTGTGTTATTTTAGCCATTAGGAACAAGTGTTGTCTCATTCTTCCAAATAGGTACTGAATTTTCATTTACTACGTGTTACCAAAAACAACTAATGACCCCTTTGTGTTAGAAAAAAGAAAACATTAAACCTCCACATTCATCAACACAGTATGACATTAATACTCATATGGAAATAGTTTTGTAGCAGTAGTTTTGTTTACTTTTCAGAGCAAAGAGCGAGATGTTTTTCTGGTGAAGGAACACCCTGACCCCGGCAGTAAAGACCCTGAGGAGGAGTACCCCAAATTTGGCCTTTTGGACCAGGTACTTACCGATTAGCTGTTTCAATCGTATACATAGTACACATGAGGAGCTTTATATCTGTTTGTCTTCGGTAGGACTTGGGAAACATTGGACCCTCGTATGACACACAGAAACAGACCACTGCTACTCCCACGGCAGGTGGGCTCAATGGTAAGAATGTAAAACAACTAAACTTCGAATGGCAAAGAAATAATAACCGCTAGCACAGCGTTGTACTCACTTCTGTTTTATACAGAACATTGCTTGTACAGATCAAAAGTTCCCTTTATTAACAGTCATAATCAGCAGAAAGATTGAGTAGTTTAATAATAGCTCAGCTTTTGATTTCAGGACAACATCACTGCTACTATCATAAAGTCCTGTGGTTGGCCTGCTTTGCTTTCACACCACCAACAAACTAGATAGATAGATAGATAGATAGATAGATAGATAGATAGATAGATACAACTTTATTGATCCCTTTGGTATGAACCTCAGGGAAAGTGTTGTACTAGCAACAACAACACAACATCAACACAACATTAGTAATAATAATAGTCATAATATTAATTATGGATACAGTACAAAATTGCCAAAGTGTCTAAATATTCCACACAGTCCGGTGATAGAGCATGATGCTGTATCCTCACTCCTCACCCCTCACTCCCCACCTCTCCCCGTTTGCTGCTCCTCCCCCTCCCCCCGAGCTCAGAGTTGAACAGTTTGATGGCTTGGGGAACAAAGGAGTTTTTAGTCCAGTTAGTTTTGCACCTGGGGAGGAGAAGCCTATTGCTGAACTGGCTCCTCTTGGCAATGATGACAGTGTGCAGAGGGTGGCTGGCATCGTCCATGATGGCCAGCAGTGTGTTCAGCGCCCTCCTCTCCGCCACTGTCACCAGGGAGTCCAGTTTCATGCCCACTGCAGAGCTGGCCTGCCTGATTAATTTGTCCAACTGCATCAAGTTTTGCTTAGAAACAGACAGCAGCCCTTCTTTTCAGGCACCAGAGTTTAATTTTGTAAGCAACCAAAGCAAACTGCACCTTAGGTGTGAAAGCACCCTTCAGAGTGTTAGATCCCAAAACTCAGAGTCCGACAGTGTGAAATGTGATGACCATAGTGACTGTGTTCATTGTGTTCCAGGTGGATCTTCTTTCTCAGGTGAATATGTGGTGTTTCTGCCATCTGGAGCTGATCAGTGTGTTTTGTGTCTTATAACCCTCTGGATAGAAGTTGGCCCTGAGCTTTCAATCAGACTACAGTTTGCCCCCCTCAGCTCAAACCGAGCCAAACAGATCCTTAATAAGCAACTTGTGGGCAACTTCATCCATGTCCAGTTGTAACCTCCCTGTCTGCTCTCTGCATCTGTTTGGTGCCCCCACCCCTCCACCTCCTTCTCAAAAGCTTTGCCCCCATCAGTGAACGTACCTTCCTTGTCTCTGGCTTGCTGCTAATAGGCTCTGAAATCCTCAGAATCTTCTGACTGAAATGACACTCTGATCTCCATGATGCAATGTATGTGAGAGTGGAGTGCCATTTTTGATTTGCCATTGGCTTTCACCCAATGCTAATTAGCCTCATCCTCTTCCTTTGTCTCTATTTCAAGGACAATTATAGGCATAACATTGAATTTAAGCAGTAGGATTCAAAGTAAGATTGACTAAAGATGAATTAGAAAATATTTTGATAATAGGTAAAAAGCAAAAATGCATGTTTCTCATCTATGAAGGTGGACTTAAGAGTGCATCCACGATAGGACCAGGCGGGGGTGGCACAAGCCATCTCACCGATTTCAATGAAACTTTGCCAGTTTAAAGGGGTCCACCCAAAACTACTTCCGTCTAAGTTTAAGGAAATTTGGTCAAACTGGGGGGATTTCACCACCCCTCCTTGTTTTTTTTGCAAAAATGACCAAAAATCGCCTAAAAAATGGTCAGAAGTATAAAGCTCTACTGCTGTAAGAATTCAACCAAATCTTTTCATATTTTCAGTGAATGTTATCCTACCCAAGGACAATCTATTGTCAACATTTAGTTCTCCTACGACGAGTTCCATCCCACAAATCATGTCAGCCAAGACCGCCTCTCTCACCCAACAGTGAAAACTGTTAAAATACCCAAAGTTTAGGCCAAAATATCTCCAATGCCCAAGCATGCTTCAAAAAGCTGAGCATACCGTCTAAAAGGTGGGACTTCATACTAACATTATCTG
>NW_007579450.1:25501-34150 GCF_000690725.1 Stegastes partitus
TGTGTGTGTGTGTGTGTGTGTGTGTGTGTGTGTGTGTGTGTGTGTGTGTGTGTGTGTGTTTTTTGTGGCAGTCTTGGCATTATCAGTGGGGTAACATTAGGAAAAGTCAATCTTTAGAAAACAAAAAAGTGTATTTGAAGTAATAGTATATAGCAATGCTCTGTGCCTTCTATAGCAACGCTCCGGAGACCAACGTCTGCGGTGCTGCTGGTGTTATTACAGGGGTGTCCAATCCTGGTCCTCGAGGGCCACAATCCTGCATGTTTTACATGTTTCCCTCTTCCAACACACCTGATTCAAATGATCAGCTCATCATCAAGCTCTGCAGAAGCCTGATAACAATCCTGATCATTTGAATCAGGTGTGTTGGAAGAGGGAAACATCTAAACATGCAGGATTGTGGCCCTTGAGGACCAGGATTGGACACCCCTGTCATATTATCCTGTTGTTAGGTCCACCTGACTAAAGCTGATGCAGTCAGTAAAACAGCCCTGAAATAAATCCTCTTTTAATGGCGTTAGTGTTAGTGTGTTGATTTTCTGAATAACATGTCCACAGAGTGGGCCTCTTGTATGGTTGTAACTACATGATATTAAGTAATCATATGCAGCTTAGTCGTAGTGGGAGCTGAGCAGCAGTCAGCTGTGTAGGGTGACATCCCCTGACTTGAGTGTTTTGATATATTTTGCACCCTAATTAATATAGATATGATAGTTTAACACAAACAGACTATTCACGGGAGGATTTCTTGCAGGACTGTTGGATTAACTGCTTTGGTTATAACTAACAAAATGTCACCTGAGTGTATATTACCTTTGCCACTGGCTGCCTGTGTGCTTGTGTGTTTTCATGCTTTGTTTGGGTTCAGTTGTATAATCTGTCTTATGTTCTTAAAGGTGCTTTGGCCCCTGGCCCAGGAAAAGGAAGAGGGGCCAAACGTAAACAGCAGCAGCAACAAGAGGGAGCGACTGCAGGAGCCACAAAGAGAACCCGAAGGTACTGAGTAGGACTCCACATCACGCGGTCGACTCCAAGCACTTTCTGGGTGTTTTTTTTCTTTGTTTTTTTTTTGCTCCTGTCGCATTTTTCCTTAATGCAGTATGAAGCCCTGCACGTCTATGGAAACAAACAACAAACAGATAACAAAACATGACTCAAAGAAGACAGAATGCATAAGTGTCTCCTGTGTTGTATGACACAGTTAGAATGAGACAAGTCATGAAACAGAAACAGAAATTTAGTTTATTTGATTATTTATTTTACAAAAAAATAAAATAAAATCAATTTGTATAACATTTTTTTAACAGGTGCCACCAGTACTGCATAAACAATTTTAGCTCTACATATTATAGATATTTTACTACTTACATTTTTAGTTTGTTTCCATACTTGTCTCCTCTGTTTTGCGGAACTGCAGCCTGCAGTTTAGCCGAAAACTGAATTTTTGCCATGCTACTGTTTGTCACAGATGAGTTTCTGATGGCTTTACAGTTGCCCCGAAGAGCTGAGAATTTTATTTTTAAGATAACATGCCTTTCAAACCTGCCAGCAGGTTTAAAACAAAAAATGTTCCTGGGACACAATGTGGATCAATCTTGGTCTTTTTATTCAATTGAATAAATTGTATTTTCTCAGGAAAATTGTGGAAAAGCTTCTTATTCTGTTGTAGTTAGATGCTCACTTAATACGTGTCAAAAAAATACTATTCTATTTAAATTCTTTGTGACATGTTTACGGGCATTTTATTAAATTACTTTATTTTATAGTGTTAGAATAATTTCATTTGGGTTGAAGATTGTTCATGTAGCTGCAGCTGAAATTACCGTCTCTCCCTCCCTTGTCACAGCGACCCTCTGTTCTCGGCACAGCGGCTGCCTCCTCATGGCTACCCGCTGGAGCACCCGTTTAATAAAGACGGATACCGCTACATCCTGGCAGAACCGGACCCTCATGCTCCAGACCCTGAGAAGCTGGAGCTGGATTGCTGGGCCGGCAAACCCATACCTGGTGATCTGTACAGAGCCTGTCTGTACGAGAGGGTGCTGCTGGCCTTACACGACAGAGGTGCTCAGCACTCGAGAAGAAAATTAAAGGAGAAGAGTTTTATATTCTAAGTGTTTATATTATACAATGTATCTGAAACCTTGTTTATGTTCACGTTGCAGCCCCTCAGTTGAAAATCTCTGATGACCGTCTGACGGTGACCGGAGAGAAGGGTTACTCCATGGTCCGAGCCTCCCACGGCGTGCGGAAAGGCTCCTGGTACTTTGAGGTTTCTGTTGATGACATGCCTCCAGAAACTGCAGCCAGACTGGGCTGGTCTCAACCACTTGGTCAGTAGTCTCCATATGAACCTCTGCACATAATAATAAGGAATAATGTGGGTTGTTTATGATCAGACTGTAAAGTAGAAAGACAGAAAACAAAGTTGTAATAATGCACTCAAAATTCAATCATATGCAGTGTTTAACAAATTTATGAGGCCACCTATATCATTTGTTAAGCACTGTATATATGACGCCATCCAGCATCATGAAGTGCTTTTATTCGCACTCAGCTTTCAATGTTTTACCATTTTGAACAGGAATGAGGAATTTTAAACTTAATTCACCTTTTTATACCGAAATCTGAGCGGCTCACTGGGCTTCTTTGAGAAGACAGAAAATAATCAAGCATAACATTTGACGACTAAAAGTCAGGGTAAATCAGCAGATAAATAACTATAATTTGACATCTTAATCAGTAAATAATAATGTGCTTCATTATTTTTTCAGTTTGTTTTGTAAAACAATAAATGTAAAAATTCATGGATAACAATTATAGTTATACTTTAGCATTTAAATGATCATTTTGGTTAAAGAGCTTCTACATACTGGTGTATTAACCATTACAGAAACATAAGAAATGATTTTGGTAATTACCAATGCTGTTAACTGACTGTAAGCAATTGAAGGAACTTTTAATACTGCAGTTTATACATTCCCACACCATCTTGACTCCTTTTTTGTTTTTAAGAAGTAATACGACCTTAAGAAAAGCCTCCCTTCCCTCTAATGGCTTTGACATGTGTAGAGTAAACAGATAAAACTTAGTTCATTATAGGATTATTGCCAACATAGCCAGGCATTCAAGTATTTACCTAAAATTTGAGAAGTGTCCTGATTTCCAGATTTGGGACATCAAAATCTCTGGCTCTCTCAGGATTGGAGCCTCTCCCAACTGACATTGAGCTAGAAGCAGTACATTAAAATGATTGATCTAAATGGCTAGTTTTAACTATACAGTGCTCCTCTTCTCACTTAAATAACCCCTCCACAGGGCTGGAATCAACTGTAGGAAATTGTACCTCCTCTTCAACCAACCAGTTAGTCATTGTTATGAAAAAATATGAGCATTTATCCATAGATGAAATAAACGTTCCCCAGAGCACTGAGTGCATTCTGGGTCAACATAAAAAGTTAGTGCATTTGCAGCATATTCAAAGCCACAACACAAATAACAACTTTAAATGTCAGTTTAAGAAATGGTTGACAGATAATCAGTTCTGTCAACAGTAAGTTGGTTTATCCTTATGACTGAAATCTTGCCTTTCTTTGTTTTGTCTGTTGTTCATTTATGTTTGTTTTTGTTTGTTTGTTATGGTGTTGTTTCTTGTGTAGGTATGTATGTGGGTGCGCTCTTCATAAATTGGTATGGATTATCATATCATTTTAATTTGTTTCCATGTTTGTGTGTGTGTGTGTGTGTGTGTGTGTGTGTGTTGTGATGTTGCGATGTTGCGATGTTGCTTGTGTTTGTTTTCTCTTTTCTTTTAGGATGCTTTTAATTTCTGATTATAGAAGAAAATAAACCTATTGTTAACTCTACTACATTTACAGAAAAGATGCATTAATGTACACTGTCCCTGTTTGAAACACATAGGGAAAGAAATGGATTCATCCTGAAAGGCAGTTGATGTAGGACTGTTTTCCTTTTGACTGTAACACCAGAGATTGTTTGACCAACAAGGCTAAATTTGTTTCAGCTGAAGAAGAACCTACTTTTCACTTTTCTTTACAAAGTGTTGATAAATGCACTCTTGCTATGTATAGAGGCTACACCAAGGTTAAAGAAGGCTTTGCAGGGAAACACACTCTTGTTCCTTTGTCAGAAAAGTTTTGTTAACACATTTTGCCTTGTTCTTATCTTAGGTAATCTGCAGGCTCCTCTGGGTTACGACAAGTTCAGCTACTCGTGGCGCAGTAAGAAGGGCACGCGGTTTCACCAGTCCCTAGGAAAGCATTATTCCTCAGGCTACGGTCAGGGAGACACGCTGGGCTTCTTCATAGAGCTGCCTGACGAGACAGAGACGGCCAAGGCTCTGCCTGATACCTACAAGGACAAGGTAACATGTGACACTTAATGAGAAGCGCTTCAGCTAAACCAGTACAAACGTCTTTATTCTGACATCCACTGAGCAGTCAGAGCTCTCTGTTCCACAGTCTCAGTTGAAATCAAGCATTTTTGATTGATGGCCTAAAACTGTGGAATAGTGTGCCACTCACTCGATTCATCTTTGAAACTTGACCTTGTTGGTACAAATACGACTTCTTCTCAGTGCAATGCTGTTGTGTTGTTATCATTATATTTATTTTATACTTGTATTCATACACATATATATATTGTTACTCATATCTGCATTTTCATGTCATTCAGTGTTTTTTATTTTTTTAAGGCACTAATTAAGTTCAAAAGCTACCTGTACTTTGAGGAGAAGGACTATGTGGACAAAGCAGAGAAAAGCCTCAAGTCGATGACCCCTAGCAAGGTTAGAAACTTCACTAGAATAACTACAGTTAGAAAACCTGTTGCTGTTTGCTGTTGTTGACTCGTGAAACCTGTTTTTCAGATGATATTCTATAAGAATGGAGTGAATCAAGGTGTCGCCTTTGAAAACCTCTTTGAAGGCCTCTACTTCCCTGCAATCTCTCTGTACAAGAGCTGCACGGTCAGTGCGCGTACTGCGTTGGTTTCATTTTTCTGCTTTTCTAGATTGCTAATGTCCATCCTTGTCTCTGTTCAGGTGTCTGTCAATTTCGGGCCACTTTTCAAATACCCTCCGAAGGACGTTAAGTACCAGCCGGTATGAGATTCCTTCCCAGATGTCCTTACAGACCTCTTGTCAGCTAATGTTTCACCAGTCATCTCAAAATGCTTTTTCCTGCTTCCAGATGAGTGACATGGGCTGGGGCGCCGTGATCGAACACACGCTGGCTGACATGTTGTACCACGTGGAGACGGAGGTGGATGGACGACGCAGCCCTCCGTGGGAAGGATGAACACGCTGAAGTCAGCACTTATACATCCCAAGTCAGAACATTGCTCCACCCTCAGACAGTAAAATTAAAGTACCACATGCTGCAGTAAACAGTAGTTAAAAAAAAGAAGCATTGCAGCTCCTGTGATGTTGATTTAGCCAAACAGGAATTTAAAAGCTGAAGAATTCCCAGTAGAAATGGTTACACTCAGCTAAAAATGGATTAGCATGCCATCTGGAGACATCACACATGGAACATTTGACAACTAAATCAACTTACCTTTGGTGCTCTTTGGCCTTAAACATGTATATTTTGGAGTTGTTATGCTGTAGAGACATCTACCTGGAGATCAGTTTAACACAGATATTGGGTGTCAAGTTCAACCCCCGAAATGGACCCACTTCAGCATTTCACACTGTCATTCTGTAGACAGGAGTTGATTCTACAGTCTTTAGTGCTCTTTTGTGTTTGCTAACTTTATTTGTTTGATAATGTGTGCCAGTTATTTACTGTTTTATACTCTGGGTTAAATAAAAAAAATGCTACATTGACAAGGTTGCCCTGATTAATGAAATCTGGATTTCAAAACCAATCATGTCTCTGAGAGTAAGCCAGTGGTTCCCAACACTTCTGGCTTGTAAACCAGAAGTCTTCACTGCTTCACAGATCCTGCTACCTGAATCTGATTGTATTTAGTTCCAACTAACTTACTGGAATTACATTTTACTGTAGCAGGTGGTGGGACTGTGCATCAATATGCCAGTGTCAGAGTGGAAGATGGTGTTGGTGCAGGAGGTCAGCAGGTCAGGTGTTTGACATTAATTCCTACTTTTCCCAGCACACTTTATTGAACAGGCCCCAAATTCTATACCGAGTAAAAGGGGAAAAAAAACTTACCTGATTTAAATTTAGCAGCCATCCCTGTCAAAGTGGTCGTCTTGTGCAGCAACACACTGCTCCCGACGCTCCTGCAACACTGTTAATGCTCCCTTGAAACTCAGTTCTGCGAGTACATCAAGCACCTCCTGCAATGAGCACTGAATGAAATGAAAAGAAATGAAATGAAATGAAAAATACTTTATTTATCCCAGAAGGGAAATTCAATCTTGTAAAAGCTCACTTTCTTTTTTTTTTTTTTCTTTTTTTTTTTTTCTTTTAAATCAATATAACATATATTCCACACAACAACAATCATCATTCAGTCAGTCAACCGTCAGTCAGTCAGATTTGTTCTTCAAGGTGATGGCTGTTGGCAGGAAGGAATTCCTGTATCTCTCCGTTCGACAGCGAAGCTGACGCAGCCTCCCACTAAACACACTCTGTTGATTCTTCACTGTGTTGTGGAGAGGGTGGGAAGAATCCTCCATCATCTTCATCATCTTGTGCAGCATTCTTTTTTGAACAATCAGCTCCAGTGGTTCCAGAGTTATCCCCAGCACAGAACCAACTTTCTTGATCAGCTTGTTTAGTTTCTTTAAGTCTCTGGTTCTGATGCTACTGCCCCAGCAGATGGCTGCAAAGCTGATTGCACTTTCCACAACAGACTTATAGAAGATCTGCAACATCTTGGTGCAGACACTGAATGATCTCAGCTTCCTTAAGAAGTAGAGTCTGCTCTGACCTTTCTTGTAGATGTAGTCAGTGTTGCATTTCCAGTCTAGTCTGTTGTCCAGCTGAACTCCAAGATATTTGTAATTCTCCACCACCTCCACCTCCTCTCCCAGGATGTAGACAGGACAATGCTGCTTATTCTTGCTCCTCCTGAAGTCAACAATCATCTCTTTAGTCTTGCTGGTATTTAAGATGAGGTGATTGTTACCACACCATTTCACAAACTGACTGACTAGTTCCCTGTACTCAGCTTCTTGTCCATCACTGATACACCCCACAACTGCAGAGTCATCAGAGTATTTCTGCAGATGACAGGACTCAGAGTTGTACTGGAAGTCTGAGGTGTACAGTGTGAAGAGGAATGGTGAGAGTACAGTTCCTTGTGGTGCTCCAGTGCTGCTGACTACCATCTCAGACACACAACCTTTCAGTCTCACAAACTGTGGTCTGTTTGTTAGGTAGTCATGAATCCAAGCAGTTGTGGAAGGATCCACCTGGAAGTTATGGAGCTTCTCACATAGTAAAGCAGGCTGAATAGTATTGAAGGCATGAAGAATATGTTAGTCTAAATGAATCGACTCCCCTCGGCCATATTAACTTTCATATAGCTAGAAGTACAGGCAGAGGGGGAGGAGTGGCAGCAATCATCCACTCAAATCTATTAATTAACCAGAGACCAAAATTTAATTATAAATCATTTGAAAGCCTTAGTATTAGTCTGAACCAGAAAGCGCAGAAACCAGTTATGTTAGTTGTCGTATATCGACCACCCGCTCCTTACTCTGAGTTTCTAACTGAATTCTCAGAGTTCTTAACTGGCTTAGTGCTCAGTGCAGATAAAATCACTATAGTGGGTGACTTTAATATTCATGTAGATGATGAGAACGACAGCCTCAGCTCTACTTTTAGTTCACTGCTAGACTCAGTGGGTTTCTCTCAGAATGTGAATAAGCCAACCCACCGTTTTAGTCACACCCTGGATCTTGTTTTGACGTATGGTATAGAAATTGAGCATCTCATTGTTTTTAAACAAAACTCTTTTCTCTCTGATCATTTTTTAATAACATTTGAATTTACAGTAATTGACCATTGTACAACAACCAAAACGCTCCATTACAGCAGATGTTTATCTGATCATGCAGTCACTAAATTTAAGGAAACAATTCCATCATTATTTTCTTCAATGCCATATGCCAGCTCAAAGGAGAGTAGCTCTAATCTTAGTCCCACACAAGTGGATAATCTGGTTGATAGGACGGCAGCTTTACTGCGTACTTCAATTGACGCTGTTGCTCCTCTGAAAAGGAAGGCAAAAAATCATAACAAAACAGCTCCATGGTATAATGAACAGCTGCGTATTTTAAAGCAGAATGTAAGGAGATGGGAAAGGCAAGGGCGCTCAGATATTTCTGAAAAATATCATCTAGCCTGGAAAGATAGCTTTCTCAAATATAAAAAGGTAATTCGTAATACTAGAACCGCTTATTATTCGTCTTTAATTGAGAAACATAAGAACAATCCCAGGTTTCTGTTCAGCACTGTAGCCAGGCTGAGCAGGAGTCATAGTTCTGTGGAGAATTCTGTTCCTTTAGCTCTCAGCAGTGAAGATTTCATGACCTTCTTCACAAATAAAATTTTAAATATTAGACAAAAAAATCCAGACCATGTCTTTAGGTGCAGCGGCTCTGGAAGCTTCCACAGAAGCAGATGTGTGTTTGGACAGATTCTCTACTGTGAACCT
>NW_007579450.1:40341-114629 GCF_000690725.1 Stegastes partitus
GTCCATCTTGTTAGCTAGCGATCTTACGTTACCCATCACAACAGTTGGAAGAAACGGTTTAAATCTCCACTGTTTTTCTCTCTGCCTTACCCCTGCTCTGCAACCTCTTCTCTTCCTCTTTAACTCTAATGGGATTTGATGTATTATTTGGCTGAAAATTTTGATTTGGGAGAGTTTTAACAGTTGATCACGGTTGTAGACAATTTTTTCTGTTGCCATGGATACTCATCATAACAACTTGTGAAAAAGGCTAAATATATGTAGAAAAATCTCCTGAGTTGCAGAGATTTCAACTCAGCATAAAAAAATATCCAAGAAAAACCTAATCTGACAGGTAATGTAAGTAAAAAGACAACAATATATGAAAAAAAAAACTCAAAAGCAAAGGGAGCTGTTACAAGTTGCTGCCACCTAGCGGCGCATTCCAGAACGGATTTTTTGAATTGCCTAAACTGTCAAAAAAAAAGCAGCCTTACCAGTGGAATTTCATTTTGAGGAAGAAGTTGCAGTGAGGGTTGAGAGCCTGACCCCAAGGACAAATTCACTGCGGACAACGCTGTCATAGTAAAGATAACGACAAGCATGCTCCTGACCTGATGCTCCTCCAGTCTTCAAGATTCCCCCTGTGAAATCTGAGTCTTGGTGTCAGCCGCAGACCCATGTCTTGTTACCACTGATGATCCTCCACATGAAGGTTTGATTACTTTGACAGAATTTGATGTTTGCATTCTGCACCAGTTTCCACAGTGAAATTGCAAATGCACACCTGCAAATGGTCAGAATTTGACTTTTTATTCCTGTTCTTTCCTGCTGCAGCTTTTGTATTTTTTGTGTTAAGCATTTTTTATGATGTCTTATTGTTCTTCTGTCGTTTCAACTCTGGAGTGTCTCTTTTTTTTTTGAAAATGTATGCACGTCAGATTTGGATTTGGATGATGCCAATTTCAGACCTCTGTTGTAAACTTTTAGCTTAAGTATGCTTGGTTGATTTTTCTTCTTAATGTTTTTTTTTTTCTTTTCTATAAAATGTCAGGAAATATTTATAAATGTCCATTACCAGTCTGTAAACTCCTTTCTTTGACCAATAATCCAAAAGATTTTTAATTTACTTTCAAAACAACAATAACAAAACAGAATGAAACAATGTAACAACAAAAATGTGCCATTTCCTTCCAAACTTTTGCAGATGAACAGCTAAACAACTCATTGTTTGATTAGTTTAATCAAGGCCAACATGCGACTCCTTATCACAGGTTATGGCTTTTGTCATAACAAGAATTATGATCAGTTTTGTCACATTTGAAGGTTTTTCAGACACCTCACTGAGTAAAGTAGTCAGTATGTCACAAGAAACGAGCATAATGTCATTTATGCTTTTCCTGTTTAATTACTTAAATCCACATAAAACATAGATGAGAACCACTGCAATAAAAAATATGGTTTATTTGAGGCTCAGCTGTTTCATCTAAAACAGTACAACTGTTTAAATCAGTTTAAAAGAGCCATCCTCTTTGCATCAAGATTTGAGTACATAAAAAATGGCACATTCTGTTTTTAAAATGATGCATTGCTTTTGTGCGTAACAGACGGTAAAATTATACATCAGTTTTACCTGAGAGCGGATGAAGAAGCTGGTGCTAATATAATGTAACTGTGAGTGTGGGGGAAAACAGTACAAACATAAAGAAAGAAATGCTGTGCTTTGATTTACAGGGCGAGAGGTCCTGTGCTGCTACACTGGATGGCTGTGTTTTTGTCTTTAAAGCAGTCTGTTCTGAGATTGTCCTCAGAGCGTAGAAGTGAGGAGTCCTGACCTGGTGTAGCTCTTATTGGACACCAAGCTCTCTCTGCTTTCGTCCGATGAATCCGTAGAGTGCTGTTAGAGGAAATAAATATTCATGTGTCATATAATCACACTCTCACTTTCAGAGACTGTAGACTGAGTCCTTACATGTCTGCGGAAAAGTCGGTCCAGCAGGCGGCGTTTGGGGACTTTGGGGACTATGGGGACCTGGGTCCAGTCCAGGTCTGGAGAGCGAGATCCCACAGGGCCAAAAATATTTAGCTCCCTAAAACAGCCCGTTTCTATTATCTGCATGAGAGATGGAAAAAGGCTGTGAGGTTTTTTAGTTCCTGTCTTGACAGTCATGTTGCATGGTATCGCAATACCCTGCCAATTAAAGTAATACCATTTCTCATTTTACCAGCATTTTTCTCCTATATACAAGCTGCAGCAACTTTTATGGTGGAAAAACAAGAGACTGTAAGAACAAATGGTAATATCTGTCCCAAAAAAAAAAAAAAAAAATCACAAAACAGATATTTTCCAAAAATCATTCAGCTGTAATGGACATCCCTGCAAACTGCAAAAAAATCAGGCATATACAAAAATAATTTCCTGCAGAAAGAGTGAAAGTGGATCATTAAAATGTGCACTGAAGTGCTGCTCAGCTGATGTCTGCAGGGACTGAAGGTTTTATTAGCAGCAGTGTGATGTGTGATGGTGGAAAGTCATGAATGTGTAAAGAATGATCTCAGTGAAGAGTTCTTGCAGTTATGATCATATAAACCCACCGTGGTTCAGTAATTCACTCATATTGTTTTATGGCCTCTGTCTTGCATCTGTCATTCTATTATGTTTCTTTATGTGTTAGGTTTTTACTGTGCTATAATTTCAGTGTCTGCATATTGAGGCAGGCATCATATTGATGGTAGAATTTGGTTTTGTGACAATACTACTGAACAGCAGAACAAACTTGCCTCATTTTGCCAATTTACGGGAACCTTCCCTGTGTTGAATTTGGTGTAGAAGTTGCTGTCTGTCTGGTCCAGTGTGACGCCCTTCACTGAGGAAAACTCTTCGATGTCCTGCACGTCGCTGCAGTACACCAGTCTGGGCTAAAGGAGCAAGAACAAATGAGAGTAAATTCCACCAGTGAGCTTGTGTACTAGTTTTTATATCTTTCTTTGTCTACACCAAATCATGTAAGTCATTACAGGTACTTGCATCAGGTTTAAATGGAGCCTCAACAAGTCCTGCCTCCAGCATCCGGAAGTTTATCTTCTTGAAGAAAGAGTGAGACTGAATCTCTCTGCCACCTGAGCCCTGGCAGCCCAGCCTCTCTTTCGGGTCCTTGCTCAACAGCTGCAATAAACAAAATGTGTTCATTCCTTCAAGCACAGTTCAGCATTTTGTGGCACGAAAAATGTGTAATTGACAGCATTCAATCACAGTTTGTTCTGCTCTGCTTTTTCCTGTGATGAAACATCCAAAGAGTTATACAAAAAAAAGTCAAACTATTTTTTCCCCTTGTTTAATTGTTTTGTCTATAAAATATTTCCACCACAAGCTCAAAGTGACATCTATAACAGTTTTGTTTAGTTTAACCAACAATCCAAAACAAAGATATTTCATTTTACAACTGGACCCAGAGGGCAAAGTGAAACCAGAAAACGTTTGCTTCTCAATTTGTGCAAAATTACTCCTGATGAACAGCTGTTTGTTCCATCATTTGTTTATTATTTTTTTTTAGGAAGGCTAATATGACTCCTCATCAGAGGTATGAACCTTTATGATAAAAAGAAATATGAGCAGATATTTCTTCTTTCAAGTCTCATATTAGAAGGATTTAAAAAGTAAATTACCCAGTATGTCACAAGAAAAGCAAAACTTGACAGAAAGTTGACAGAAATGTAAGCTTTTCTTATATCCATCCATCCATCCATCCATCCATCCATCCATTATCTATACACCGCTTAATCCTCTCTAGGGTCGCGGGGGGGCTGGAGCCTATTCCAGCTGACTTAGGGCGAAGGCAGGAGACACCCTGGACAGGTCGCCAGTCTATCGCAAGGCTACAAATAGAGACAGACAACTATGCATACTCACGTTCACACCTACAGACAATTTAGAATCACCAATTAACCTCAACATGTTTTTGGACTGTGTGGGAGGAAGCCAGAGAACCCAGAGAGAACCCCCACGCTGCACAAGGAGAACATGCAAACTCCACGCAGAAAGATTCCAAGTGTCCTCAATAGGATGCGAACCGGCAACCTTCTAGTTGCAAGGCAACGATGATAACCAGCCTGATTTTCTTATATACCAATTCAATCTAAGGTCTGGCTATGTCTGTTTTGGATCCTTGGTCAGCCGCTACACGACCAGTAAGAAAACTTGTGAATTGCTTGAAGGATGGAACAACAAAGGTCACATTTTGTAGCAAGGCAAACATGTGTCATTAATAACATTACATCAACTGCACAAACACAGCTTGTTTCAGCTGTGCGTTTTCCGGCTATGAATTATACAAATGTATGCTTTAAAAAAAAGGTGCATTTTAACTCATGAAAGCTGCCCATAAGTCGTTTCTGGTTGTTTCCAACAACTTACCAAAGAGCAGAGGTCCTTCATATTCGGGCTAAACTTGTTACTATATTCCTCCTGTTCTTTCAGGATTCTTCTCTCCATCTCTGGGGGTTTTGGATGCTCTCCTTTGGCCCTGAACGGAGGCTGCCCAGCAGTCATTTCGTAGATCAGACAGCCGAGGCCCCACCAGTCTGCGCTCATCCCGTAACGCTCAAGGTTGATCACCTCAGGAGCTGAAATCAGGATGCAAATTAGTGATAAACTCTGTGTTTGCTGTGCAGCTACACCTTGGTAAATGTATCATGTGCTGGCTGCGATGCTACTGCACAGGCAAAAATATAGCTTTTTCATGCACTGATCAATTTTGAGATTGTGTAGTATTTTGCCTCCATAACTAGTGTTCTTTCAGATCAATGGAAAGAAAAAAACAACAACACACATTTACTTGTTTCTTTGCTACTCTTTGTTTGTTTGCATGTGTAGACCCTAATTATATCAGTAGAATTACTATTAAAGTCTTAAATGTAGTCAGTGAATTCAGAAAGACTTTAACTGAGTTCCCTGTATACCAGTGTGTACATACCCATGTATCCCAGTGTTCCCACCCTGCCTCTGACCAGAATCCCCTCAGACAGCTTCACAGCCAAACCCAGGTCAGAGATGCGGATATGTCCTTTGGGGTATACAAAAAAAAGAAAGAAAATCAACTGAACTGGTTTCCAGGTTGGGACTTTTTTTCTTTTGCTGCGCTGACGTACTTTCACTTTCCCTGAATCAAGTTCCTCTTCCCTGCGCTGCTGTTGTGCCAAGGTCTGATGCAGGAGAGGTTCTTGGAACCAGATGCAGGTGCGAAGGTGACTCAAAACAGGTAACACTACCTGATTCCTACAGGCTTTTTACTTCCTCAAACAGTCTATTTGTACCTATAAATAGTATTCACTGCCTTTGGAAGTTTTCAAAATCGAATTATCTTTTTAATTTTCCTTTTTTTTGACAACAATGTACAAAATAGACTCTTCCATGTCATGCATTTTCACTCCCTTTTAAGGGCCTCCCCTAATTCAACACAAGTACAGCCCACTGATGCAAAAGTCACACAACTAGTAAAATAGAAATAAATGAATGTATCTCAGTGATTGTAGTATAAAGACACCTGCATCTGGAAGGTCTAGTCAGCGGTGAATCAGTACTCCTGGATATAACTACACCACAATCACAAAAGAACACTCAAAACAATACTGGTAAAAAGTTATTGAAAAGCATAGGTCAGAGGATGGGTACGAAAATATTTCCAAGACACTGATTGTCCCTTAGATCAGTGGTCCCCAACCACCGGGCCGTGGGTCATTTGGTACCGGGCCGCACAGAAAGAAAAAAAACGTTTTATTGGTTTATTTTTATTTCCAGCGGAGTCTGCAGGGTGTTTTATTTTGAAAAACGACTAGCTCGTCTTCCCGTCACTTCCGTTTGTGCTCGTTTCCCGCACTTGACTGTCAGTTTTTATGCCCGGCTGCTAAACGAAGCCGTCAGTCAAAAACAAACGTCTCAGGAGAGCTGCTTTGGAAAGTGGGAGAGACTTAATACTGAGAGAGAGAAAAAGTAAACATATTAAACAATAAAAAATATTTTTTTTCATTTATGAAACTTTTCAATAGAAAAAAAATAAAATAATATTTGTTATGTGCGTAATGACCGGTCCGTAGAAAAATTTCTTGCTTAAAACCGGTCCGTGGTGCAAAAAAGGTTGGAGACCGCTGCCTTAGATTACAATTCAATCCATCATTAAGAAATGGAAGGAATATGAACACACATGTAAATCTGCAGAGAGCAGGCTGTCCTCAAAAACTGAGTGACCATACAAGACACCAAGACACTTATGACTCCTTTGAAAGAGTTACAAGCTCAGCGGAAGAGATGGGGGAGAGTGTGTGTACAGCAATTGTTCTTCACCAGTGAAAACTTTATGGGAGAGTAGGACAGAGAAAGCCACTGTTACAAAAGAAAATCTCATATTATATCTGGAAGAAGGTTCTTTGATCTGAATAGGCCAAAATTAAGCTTTTGGGTAATCAGACTAGACACTATGTTTGGCAGACACCAAACACTGCACATCATGACAAACACACCAAACTCGCTGTGAAGCATGGTGGTGGCAGCATCATGATGTGGTGATACTTCTTGGCAGCAGGCTCTGAAAGGCTTCTAAATATAGAGCATAAAAGAATGCAGCTAAGTATAGGAAAATATCTGAGGACAACCTGATGCAATCGGCAAGAGAACTACAACTTGGGAGGAGATTTGTTTTGCAGCAAGACAATGACCTGAAACACACAGCCAACAAGGTGAATAGCCTGAAGTAACTGAATCAGAGCCTAGACCTCAATCCAGTTGGGAATTTATGACTGGACTTGAAATGGGCTGTTTACTCACAATCCTCATGTAACCTGACAGAGCTTGATCAGTTTTTGCAAAGAAGAATGAGGATAACACTACAGTATCCAGATGTGTGAGGCTGATAGAGACCTATTCACCCAGGCTCAATGCTCTAATTGTGGCCAAAAGTGCATCACCAAATACTGACTTGAAGGGGGTAAATACTTATGCAATCACTATATTTTTTTGTAATTATTTCTTGTACAAATGTGTTTTTACTTTGACATAAAAAAGTCATTTTTGTAAATTCCTGTTACAAAAGGCAAGTTAAATTGACCCTGATCTAATTTTTAAAAGCTATCAAAAGGGAAAAATTTTAAAGAAGGTGAATGCTATTTATAGGCACTGCACCCATGTCAAAATACGCTCAACATTTCCTTCTCCAGAACATGCATCTGGAGAATGAATCTAAGTGGCTACAGTGATTTCCTGGTAGAACTCGTGCTGCTATGGTACATGGTCTGCACTTACATAGTGCATTCTACCTTAGTGGTACTCAAAGCGCTTTACAGTGTTTTCTCATTCACCCATTCACGTACACATTCATACACCAATGGCAAGACAGCTGCCATGCAAGGTGCTGCCTGCCATTGGGAGCAGCTTCAGATTCAGTGTCTTGCCTAAAGACACTTTGACTGTGGAGGGGTGAGGGATCAAACTGCCAACCTTGCGATTAGAAGATAACCTACCCTAGCATCTGAGCCACAGCTGCACAAATAGGTTATCACCTGAATCATTCAGAGTTAATTTCCAAGCTAAAAATAGGCAAAAGGTGGTGGCTAAACCACAGGTTATAATAGTACACTAGAAGTTATTTACTGTGCAGGCAATAACGGCAGGTGCTTCCTGTAGTTGTACATACCGTTGTCATCCAAGAGAATGTTTTCTGGTTTCAGATCTCTGAAAGATAAAGCACAGTATTTGAGTTACTATCTCCATGCCTCAGTGAGACTCAGTGCATGAAGAAAAGCACTCACCTGTACAATATTGACATTCTATGGAGGTGAATTAAACCGCAGCAGACTTCTGCAGCATAGAACCGCACTCTCTTTCTGTCCAGGCCAGGCTCGCCGATGTTATATATGTGAAACCTCAGGTCACCGCCACTCATCATAGTCAAAACCATACAGAGAGCGTGCTTGGTCTCATAAGCATACACCAGATTCACCTACATGGAGAAGTAAAATCATTGAGCTCTTTACTAGAAATACCCGTGAAATCTAACACTAAAGCTCTGCATTTTCAGATGTTGACACCTCACTAACGTACATGAGAGATGTAAAATATTAGCTTTACAATGCACTTTGAGGAGGAAAATAAAACATAGCAGAAGAATAAAATAAATGTAGCATGGCTTGAAAACAGTATGCAGAGGAACAAATTGTGGAAAGATACATTTAGCATGGTGAAACATTTTTGAGTGGTGATGTGCATAGTAAAATGAAAAAGTTTGTAGAGTTTGCAAAAATGTAAATAATTAAATGTCTGTAGTATGTAGAGCCAGAATTTTTTCCAGCATCTTTTAATTTGTTCTAAAATAAATAATACAAGAAAATCAACTTTTATTTATTTATTTTTTCGCATGATTTATGGCAGTAAAACTGCGTTATACTACATATAAGGACACACCCACATTGACATAAAAAATAAACAAAATAAAATAAATTGAACAATAATAATAAAAAAGTAAAGAAACTGTAGAAGCTTCCTAACAATTGTGCACAGTAAGGCAGGATCAATTTGTTCAACAGTTCAACTCTGAGCTCGAGGGGGAGGGGGAGGAGCAGCAAGCAGGGAGAGGTGGAAGCCTGTGGCGCGGGCCTGGGTGGAGCCGCCGTGGGTGCAGATCTTGGTGGTAGTAGCAAATATTCAAGTGGTGAGGAGTGAGGACATTGGGGTGAGATAGAGCATCATGCTCTATCACCGAGCTGTATGCAATATTTTGGCACTTTGGCAATTTTGTTACTGTATCCATTGTTGTTATTGTTATTGTTATTGTTATTGTTATTGTTATTGTTATTATTATTATTACTAATGTTGTGTTGGTGTTGTGTTGTACTTGTATAACAATTTCCCTGAGGTAACCTACCAAAGGGATCAATAAAGTTCTATCTATCTATCTATCTATCTATCTATCTATCTATCTATCTATCTATCTATCTATCTATCTATCTATCTATCTATCTATCTNTATCTATCTATCTATCTATCTATCTATCTATCTATCTATCTATCTATCTATCTATCTATCTATCTATCTATCTATCTATCTACCTATCTACCTTTCTTTATGTTTTACTTAAATACCAAAAGTATAACACCCCAGTTTAATATTCTGTCGTTGCCAACAAATCTTGTATAATGACACATGTGTGAGTCCACATTTTTCAGATTTCCCAACACCAGTGTCACTGGTGGTTATGAATATATAGTATGTTGTTTTTTCTTAAATTAGGACTTTCCTAAAACAGCTGCCCATTACACTTTTCAAGCAAACAGAAAAAAGTGGGGATTAATTTCAGATGTGGATTCATACACATTTGGGGAAAAACTCTAAAAATACTACTTATCATTTGTAAGCAGTACAACATTTATTAAATACCTTTATAGCACATTGTAATGTAGCTGCAAACAGATATAAGGGCATTTGTAGCATTGGTTTCAGTTTCATTTTTCCTATGAAGATATAGTTTTGATTGTTAATCATCATCTGTTGGGCATCCACAGAAGCAGCTATTAACAAATTGCAATTTTATTTTTATTTTTAAGAGATGTTAGTCAAACAAAGGAAATTGTGCATTTGTTGGGGACTGCTTTCAGCGGTGGCTTGATCTACCTTTTTTGCTTTAAAGAGGCAGTAGGATGGTGTTTATGGGCTTGAGTCAAAATAAACTACATTGTGTGTTACACAATAATAAAGCAACATGTGAACCAGTACAGCAGTGTGGCTCATCAGTATGTTTTTTAACGTTTATGGGCAACAAAAATGCTCTGTATCCCAGAGGAATATGAAAGCTTCAGTTATAAAGACAGTTAACTTTGTTTGCAGGATCAATTCTTAGATTTTATTTTTTTGAATTACTTTGAGAAAAGATACCAGATGTATCCCTTCATGTGTAACTTTTTAAGAAGAAAGCAGGCGGAAAGCTGAATAGCAGTGATCTCACCACAAACCGGCTGTCCAGCCCTTCCAGTATCTGTTTCTCATTGAGAGCCATGGCCTCTCCTCGCCTCTTCTTCACATGGGTTTTCTCCAGCTTCTTGCAGGCGTACATCATTCCTGTGGCTCGCACCTGGCAAGCCCACACCTGGAGACACAGCGCAGCTGGATCAAATGACAAAGGGATTGTTGTGGCAGACTTGTCTGTCAGACTGCTATCAGTTTTAGAAAGTAATGAGGTGTTTGAAAGTAGCAGTTTCCCAACATGAGATAATGAAGTTGCTCAGACAAACACACTGTGGATCGCTGTCGTACAGCAGTCTAGCAGTGATTTAGGGTCACACTCAGGTAGAAAAAAATCAAAGCAATGGAGGCTAAAATATCCTCAGTTATTCTTTAGTGTGGGTCATGTTTCAAAAACACGGGAACCTACATTTCCCATAATGCTACTGGATAGATAATGAAATTAAATTTTACTGACTTTGGTGAGTGTTTGTAGTTAGATTAATTTTCCACACACATGAACACTGTTGGAACCATGAAAGAAGGCTGGAGGTTTTACTGAATAAGTGAACTTTTCCCCATAAGATATACCACAGCAAATCTTCTTCGAGGCTGCTTTGAGTGGTTGTCAGCCAAAACATCAAAAATATAGTCTATGTACACCAGATAAGTAATAAACTAAACTAAGCTTTTAATTGTCATATTGACAGTTTTCAACTAGCCTCTATACTAGATCAGAATGAGAGAATTACCTAATTCAGTAATGGCCATGTGATCAACAAAACTAAACAAATAGAACCCCAAAAACTGATATTTTATCACTATTCTACATGTCTGATTTAAGAATTTGCCTCAGGACAAATGTAAAGTTATTAGTGACTCAGCTCTGTGAGTAAGCAACAAGAAAGACTGAGAGGAAAACAAAACATGCTGGATCAATAAAATAAATGTATAATTCAAAAACAGTGTACAGAGGAGCAAGTGGTTGGAAGATACATTCAGCATGGTGAAATATCTCTCTATAGTTGACATGCAGGGTAGTAGGGAAAAGTTTGTAAAGGGTATAAAAATGTAAATAATTAATTATCTATAATATGTAGAACTATCTTTTTTCACCCTAGTATTTGTAACAGCTGTGTAAAACAAAACAAAACTTCAGGGTTCAGAGGATTAGCCATGGGTGATGTGGCTGCAGTCTTACCTCTCCAAACCCTCCTTTCCCCAGCAGCCTGTACTGCCTAAAGCACTGCTTGGTGATAGGCTGCCTGGAAGAGAAAAACAGGTTGCTTCATTTTAAATATATTTTCTGAAGAACTCTTAGAGATAAACATGGCACATAGCTAAGGTGTTTGAGGTGTTTGAGGGAGAGCGTATCAGTGCAAGCAGAAACGACACGCGTACTGACCTCTCCAACATCTTCCACTGCAGAAAGCGGTCAAAGAACATGCTGTCCTGGTACTGATTGAAGGACTCTCCACCGAGGTGTTTATGTAGGTCTCTAATCCAGGACACAGATGAGTTATTATTCCTTTCAAACATACATATGACTGGACATAAGAGGTGTGAACTTACTCCCTGCAGGCGTGAAAGACGTCAGTGCAGGGGTCAGCCTCCAGACTCTGGATGCAGCTTTCTTCATGCTTCGACACAATGGGCACACACTGACCGGACTGCAGAAACATGGATGAACATGTTAAAACAGATTTTGAAATAGCAGCTGTTATTGCTGCTACAATTAGTTAAGACAAAAACAGTATTTCAATGCACTAGTCCAATTTGAGGTTTTTGGGGTATTCTACTTTCATAACTTCCTTGAAATTAGTGGAAAGAAAATGTTCTGTATACATATTTAAGTGGTCATTTTACTTTATGTTGTAGACATTTATGCCAATTGTTGCATATTTATTGAGCTATTACCTCATTGTCATATTTAAAAATAACTTTTCAGACAGCTTGTAATACAAAAAATCATTGCCTTAATGTAAGTAATTAACTGGAGAAGTTTCATGGTGTAATCTGTGCTAGTTGTCAGACCTGCCTCATGAGGAATCTCTGGATGATGCTGATGCCAAAATCTTTTCTCTCCTCATCCGACTTTGTCTCAAAAGTGTCCTAAAGGATACAGCGAGGAGAGCATAAGGGGGGTCAGCCCTGTAAACAGTTTACACAGTCAAGTTAACATTATTTATAAAACACATTTAAAACCAAACCTGTTGCACCAAAGTGCTCTCGACTAAATACTATTGACCTGACTATAACACATGTCAGTGTCATTAATTATGGAGAATAACCAAACTAATTTAGTGTTGTAGCAAAAACCCATAGCTTAATGACAAAGATTGTTTAAAGAGACACAAACTTTGTGGACATGTGGAATCCACAAATGTACAGCAAAATGAGCAAAGAACAGGGAAGAAACACTGACAAGTAAAATTTGGTTGCAATAATAAATCCATTTTAGTCAGCACCACTAAGCTCTATTGAAGATGCCATTCAAAGTAAGAAACTATTTCAGATATGTTTGCCACTGTTACTCCAAATAAATAACTTTCTCTCTCTCTCTCTCTCTCTCTCTCTCTCTCTCTCTCTCTCTCTATTTTTTTATAGCTTTTTTATAATCTGTTTTTGTATTTCTATTCTGCACACACACAGAAAAACAAAACTAAATATTGTAAAATTGTGCAGGCCTAGTCAGAACATTATGGATTTATTCATCAGGGAAAAGAAATCTCACTCTAAAATCTTGCTGGAGGTGAGACGCAGAAAAACGACATGGAAAATATTTCCTCAGCCTGGATGAAATCTCTGATTACAGATTCCAACATGACTGTTTACATCAACGAGAAGAAATGCAAAAGCAAAGACGAAAAGAAGAAGAAAAATGCAGTTTTAAGAGCAGAGAGCCCTGGCAGAGTGGAGCTAATGCAATTAACTGAAGTTATTTTGCTGACATTGTGTCAGTAGGGTAAACCGGTGAAAGATCTACCTTAAGAAAAATATGTTTTCTTTTGAAAATATATAGATTGAATATCATTGTAATATGTGCACAAGAAGTATGCTTAAGTGAACAAATTACAGTGTTATTATATATAAAGTATATAAAGTTATAACTTTACTATGTTATTACTATATTTTTAAAAAATTGCTGGCATATATATATATATATGGCATGCCGTTTGGGAAATTATATATATGGAATGAAAGTCTGAATATATGGAATGAAAGTCTGAATATATGGAATGAAACTCTGAATATATTGAATGAGTGTTCCCTCAAAAGTCCTACTCTAATGTTTTTACATATTACAGAAAAAAAAAAGTTTTGTTATTTTTTTTGTTACTTCTTTTGATTTCCTCACACCATTACAATGATTTCATTGCTATTTAAAGATGAACAAAATCACTATGATTATATAAAAGGATGTGAAATGAAAACTGACTGCATCTAATGGTCAGGAGGAGAATTATCGTTGGGCACTGCTTACCTCGGTTTACCCTAAACATCAGTATGGCAAAGAAATGGCAAAATCACTCCTGGAGTACATACAAATACCCCATTGGATTAAAGTTCAGCTGTTTCATGGTTATAGTGTTCTTACTCAGTACTGGTATGATATCAAACATTTTTGTCCCTATTAATCATTCCCATGCAAAAATATTGGAAAAAACATTACGGAATTCTGCTGTAGCTACAACATTAGACTGTGCACACCACGAATCTGATCAATACCAGATGCCGTGGACCAAAAGAAAACATGTCAGTTGTACAACTTGTTCTTGCTTCTTAGCATCAACCCACATGTGGGTCCACTTCCTCAGTTTTTACTTCTTCATTTGAGCACAAGCTGCAAAATGCACAAATGAAGCAATCATAGACTGTGAAAATTATTATACTACTTTTAAACATTACTCAATAGAAAAAAATGCAGCTTGGTGTATAACCAGGTTTTGTAATTTTACCTTTTTTGAACGAATATTTCCTGTACAGGTTAATCTTGTATCACATGGTGGCTATTTTTTTTTTTTAACATCGCATACACTAAAATCTATCTTTACTGCTGCTTGTTATTGGGATTCAGAAATGTAGCTGAGGCAACAAGATCATGTTTAAAAGTTCAGGCCCTGCTCATATAGCGTTACAGACTGTATGAGGCGCTCTCAAAAAACAGAAATTAAAAAGCTTCTCCTGCAATGCCTGATCAGAGCATTGGTTAAAATAATACAGTTCTCAATTACATGTTCTCAACATGACACATTTTAAAGAAGGTTTAATGAGCTAAAAGTTGCTCAAATCCCAGCTCAATTCCCTTGCTCTCTTTCCCCATATTTCCTACCGATCTAATAAAAACTGTCCCAAAGGAACAGCATTTTATGTAATAACTGTCTCCAACAGGGGATTTTGCAGACCTCAGAGGTGCACTGTTCATATCATGCAACTTTTTTTTATTATTTTTATTTATCTTTTTGCTTTAATTTATCTTTTTGCATGGTGTTCACCATGCTGTGTCCTCGTCGCCACAAATACGACAGAGACACACTGGTGAATATTGGCTTATAACCACAGTACAACAGTTTTTCTGCCGATGTGTCCTGGCCCAGTGAGAGGCCCCCCAACAACAACAACGACACGGACGTCGGCAGCATAACAGGCCCCAGAGGAAACGTGCTGGGATTCGGAACAGGTTGAGGCTACGAGCACACCAACCACCACTACCTAGCATCCTGCTTGCGAACTTCCAGACCCTGGACAACAAGCTGGACGAGCTCAGAGCCAGAATCAGGTACCAGAGGGACGCAAGAGACTACAACATCATCTGCCTCACGGCGACATGGCTGACCCCCACTGCAGGTTTTCGCTGAAGCTGCTGATACAACCACAGTTTAATAATTTGACGCCTGAGGAGGTGGCTCTTCTATGTTGAGCCATGCGCTTGTGGAGGACAGGACTCAGCAGTCCACCTGCATCTCAAGGACAAAGGACACTCATTTGAAGGCAACAACATACAGATCTTGGCCAGAGAGAACAGATGGTTTGAGAGAGGGTTGAAAGAAGCCATCTATGTCAAATTGGAAAGACCATCCCTCAACAGAGGTGGAGGTCTGAGACATCATCTCTCACTGGTTTACAATTCAGTCCTAAGATCTCTCCCCAGGAAGATGAAACTGCATTCACACCTCGCCACAAAACACCTTAACGAACCCCTTTGTGACAGGGAGAGCACTCACATATGACTCATATGATCATGACTCACAGAATGAGGGGGAAGAGCAACAACCCCCAATTGAAAACCAAAACTCAGGTGTTAATGGCTCCTTAGGATATAAGTATCTGAATCTCCCAACTAGTCAGTCAGAACTGATGAAGCCTCTTGGGTGAGAGGTGACATGTCTTCAACAAACTCAAGCAAGTCCAGTTGCTATGATTAATCTACCAGAATAACCATGACCTGGATGACTGAGAATCTTCACAGACAAGCATACCAGAGCATCCTGCAGAGACATGTAGGGCTGCAGATCAGGCCGACTGCGACAGAAGAGCTGAAACAGCTTCTTTCCAATCGGCTGCTTCACACACAGACTGTAGTAGTCTCGCTCTGAAGGAAGAAATACAACAAGATGTGTAACCACACAACAAACCACGACACGTTTCGACTCATTAAACACACTCACCTATCTCCATGGCTAGATCTTGACACTGACTAATGTGGGGGAAGCGAAGCATCTCTCTCCATTTCCAGCTCTTGCCTTTACTCCCTCCACCTGCAGGGACACACAGATTAAACTATTCGTGAGAATAAACAGCCAACATGATGATGAATAACTCTCATGCCTATCAGCAGTGTGTCATAAACACGCACGCGTACGTGCATGCCTGGCCCGTCAGGTTTCAGACAATAGCCTGCTCCACTACAGTGAATGGACTATAAATAGCTCCAGGAACAGGTAAGCAAAGCCTGTGGGACCACATTACTCTGCAACTTACTTTCAAACTGAAACGTCACTCAAAGTTTGCGTCGACATATTCACACAACTCACTGTACTGAATATTCAAGGTGAGAAATTTATTATTTCAATAGGAGTCTTTTTGAAAAGACTCCCAGAAGATGAAATAGTGAAGCTGGACACCTGGAAAATTGAAACCAGTCCAGCCAACTGTTTCATCATTCTTCCCCCTTTAACACAATGTGGCTTAGAGGTCACTGACCTGAGATTACCCACCCAAAACACTGCTTCTCACAAACATTATGTCGCAAAGAAAGCCTGCAAATTGAACTATAACCACATGCAAGTCATGTTAAAATGCACCTCTCATTTATTCATATGTATATATATATATATATATATATATATATATATATATATATATATATAGAGAGAGAGAGAGAGAGAAAGATTCATAAATAATAATGTTGACATCTGGTATCTGCCTTCATAAAAGACTAATATCACCAACATTTCATGAACTTTTTTTAAACTCTATGGAATTATCTGCAAACAGCCTCTTACCTTCTCTGGCTCTAACCAGAGCACTGTTTGCCACAAGGCTTTCAATCTCCATGTAGCAGCTGTATAAGTGTCCTTGTCTATTAATCCAGAACTGCAGGATGCCCGGCCTTCATGTAATGAACTCAGAACTAATCAGCAGTGTTTCAGCAGATGGAGGTTGAGTAATGAGGCGTGCTGTCTAACCTGTGTCTAACCCTGTGGCTCAGTAATGAATGGAGACGCAGCTCTTATTGTGTGTCAGCATACTCTTAAGCACACGACACTCCCCCGTCACAGAGGCGGAACAAGCACTGCACAGCTCCTGTCACCTTTATTTACGGAAAACAAACTGTGCAGGAGTGATGGATTTACTGAGAGAGGTAGGCAGAAAATTAGAAACAAAAGGAATAATAACCAGGAGAGATAGTTTTTAAATGTTTGCAGGGATTTATTTGTTTGTGCTTACAAAAAAGTTGACTAACACGTTTTCACGATGAAAAAAGAGGAAAGAAAAATAAAGAAAAAGATGTGATAGAAGCTTTGCAGAATGAATCTCTACAGGTTCAACTTTAGGGGACATTTTCTCATTCAGCCTTTATTTACAGATCAGCGTTCAGTGACCTCCTTCAGTGACAATGAGTTGTATTACTGAAGCAAAAAAGAAAAAGAAAAAAATAAACAACAAAGAGAAATGAAACTGGTAGCAAAATGTATCACAGCCACCTATCCTATGTGGGTATATGACCCTGTAAAGTTTGCCTAAAATGAATGTTTGGCAGTTTTCGTACGGAGGCAACCAGGTGTGTATTTAACTCACAGGTGGTGAATCCTGCCATCTGGCGGACCGATAACTCCACTGCAGCTAGTCTCATCAGCTGTTCCAGTGCCATAAGAAGTCAGCCATCTGAAAACCTGAGTCCTGTTAGAGTGCTCTATGAGGTTTAAAGTAAGTTTGCTCTGGGTGGATTTTAAAACCGACTATTAGAGCTGATATAATTTGAAATGATAATTAACTTTCTGGTGTTAAAATTCACAAACTCCAACACAAACTTTTGTCAAAATGCCTTTGGCTATTTACGTTTTATATGTTTAATCAAAAGATGACTGATCAGCATTTGTACCTCACTGTTGATTTGAGCTGTTTAACTGGCCACCAACTATTTTGACAATCTTTTTTTTTTTTTTTAAAGAAGACAAACCCTCTAAATTCTCTGATTTCAGTTCCTGGTCTTCTATGACAGTAAACTGAATACCTGTGAGTTGTGGACAAAACAAGACATTTGGCATTTTGCTCTTTGGGAACCACTGATCAACAATGTCCAACATGTTCAGAAATTTTAATCAGTGTATTGAGAAAATTAAGAAAAATTAAGAAAATTAAGAAAAATTAAGAAAAATTAGTAAAAATAAAAATACAGATTTTTGGAAAAATAATGATGATCAATTCTGATAATCGACTAGGCCAATATTCTGTCTATTCCAAGATTACAGCAAGAAAAATCCATTTTAATGCTCAAATGGGCACTCAATTGTTGACTATTGTTGTTCCTCAGTGCTGGAAGAAGTATTCAGATCTTTAACTGAAGTACACGTGAACAAAATTGTTGGTACCCCTCGGTTAATGAAAGAAAAACCCACAACGGTCACAGAAATAACTTGAATCTAACAAAAGGAATAACAAATAAAAATTCCATGAAAATTAGTTAATGAAAATCAGACATTGCTTTTGAACCGTAGTTCAACAGAATTATTTTAAAAAATAAACTCATGAAACAGGCCTGGACAAAGTGATGGTACCCCTAGAAAAGGCCAAAAATAATGTGGCCATAGGGACATGTTCAATCAAGGTGTGTCCTCTAATTAGCATCACAGGTGCCTACGAACTTGTAGTCATTCAGTCAGCTTATTTATAGGGTTACACGTAGTCACTGTGCTGTTTGGTGACATGGTGTGTACCACACTACACATGGACCAGAGGAAGCGAAGGAGAGAGTTGTCTCAGGAGATTAGAAAGAAAATTATAGACAAGCATGTATGGTAAGTATGTTAAAGGCTATAAGACCATCTCCAAGCAGCTTGATGTTCCTGTGACCACAGTTACACATATTATTGAGAAATTTAAGCTCCATGGGACTGTAGTCAACCTCCCTGGACGTGGCCACAGGAGGAAAATTGATGACAAATCGAAGAGAAGGACAATATGAATGGTAGCAAAAGAGCCCAGAACAAGCTCTAAAGACATTAAAGGTGAACTCCAAGGTCAAAGTACATCAGTGTCAGATCGCACCATCCGTCATTGTTTGAGCCAAAGTGGACTTCATGGGAGACGACCAAGGAGGACACCATTGTTGAAAACAAATCATAAAAAAGCCAGACTGGAATTTGCCAAACTGCATGTTGACAAGCCACAAAGCTTCTGGGAGAATGCCCTATGGACACACGAGACAAAACTGGAACTTTTTGGCAAGGCACATCAGCTCTATGTTCACAGACACAAAAAAGAATCATTTCAAGAAAAGAACACCGTTGCTACTGTGAAACATGGAGGAGGCTTTGTTAAGTTCTGGGGCTTCTTGAATATGTGCAGGGGACAATGAAATCTCACGACTATCAAGGTATTCCAGAGAGAAATGTGCTGCGCAGTGCCAGAAAGCTTAGTCTCAGCCGCCGGTCATGGGTCTTGCAACAGGATAATGACCCAAAACACACAGCTAAAAAACACCCAGAAATGGCTCAGAGGAAAAAACTGGACTATTCTAAAGTGGCCTTCTATGAGCCCTGATCTAAATTCTATTGAACATCTGTGGAAGGAGCTGAAACATGCCGTCTGTAGAAGGCACCCTTCAAACCTGAGACAGCTGGAGCAGTCTGCTTATGAGGAGTGGGCCAGAATACCTACTGAGAGGTGCAGAAGTCTCATTGACAGTTACAGAAATCGTTTGATTATAGTAATTGCCTCAAAAGGTTGTGCAACAAAATATTAAGTTAAGGGTACCATCATTTTTGCCCAAGCCTGTTTCGTGAGTTTATTTTTTAAAATAATTCTGTTGAACCACACCAAAAAAACAAACAAACATGCAATCTTAAAAAGAGCAATAACAGAGCAACAGAGAAGGAATAAAATTTTGTACAAATGCCTGAGGTGGGTTTTTAAAAGCTTACATAGAACAGCAAAAATGAAGATAAAATGTTTTGTTTTTGTTTATGCATGTGCAAAATCTGAATATCCATATATGGTAGAGTCAGTGCTTATGTGCAACAGTGTTTTAGACCAATGTGTACCTGCTAACTATCCACTGAGCCCATGCTACAGTCAGCAGACGCACACTCCCTTATCACGCTGTGTTCAAAAGTGCTATCATTTGATATCATCTTGCACCACTCCTTGTCAGACCTCTTGAATACACTTTTGTATATGAGCTCATTCATTCGCATTTTCATTCTTTTAATAAATCAAAAAAGGATGTGTTGTTTTCACTGTGATTATTTCACTGCCTCTCACAAAAATTTTCACTAAAATTTATATTTCTTTTTGCACCACATTTTACACCACTTTTTTTTTTTTTTGTAGGATGCAAAAATAGAGAAGATTCTTGCCTCTAAGTTCACCACAATGATGTGCACCAAATTGAAGGTTAGGGTAAATGTTGTTACCAAATGAGGCTGACACTGACATCATGTCAAAAGTCGTCTTTCTGGGTTCCATCTGACAGATGTTTAGAGGTGGTATTGGATCGGTAATCCTTGTGTAGCAATAAACACAAGACACACTGTTTATGTTCTTAATACCACTCATTTGCGACATAGGGTATCTCTACATAACTACTGTGCATACTTCATATTCCTCTATCCCTTTACATACACCAATCAGTCACCACATTATAGTCACTGACAGGTAAACTAAACAGTCTGTCTATGAGTTTTTTGTTTTTTTGTTTTTTTAAATTGTCAGTTATAATTAATATGCATTTGTTAATTTACTATGTTTCTATGACTATGTAGTGTGGGTTCATTGTTCATTGTTCTATGTATTTTACGTGGTTTTTCACTTGTGTGTAAATTTCTGCTTGAGTATGAAAGGTAAAGGCACAAGGACACTTTTCAAGCAGCTTCCCAGCAACAGTGGCCTTCTACTGCTTCCTCAGTTGGCAGAAATCCAGCCGACTCATCCTTTATGTTTTTTCCTTTTATTTCTTCAAGTGACTTGAGGTACAATATTTTCCTCTGAAATATAGTGGAGTCCAAGTAGAAAGTAATGAACTTATCAGTGATGATGTGCTGATGTTTTAAGTTGCCTGTTGGCAGCTCTGATTTGGTAAACCAGCACTCTCCTGGTCATGGAGGCTGAAGAGGGCAGCCTATTAAACATCTCCATGATGAGGTCTTGAGTGCTGTGCAACTCAGAATACCTAAAATATTATCAAACCTGACACATGCAAATGTCTGTATTTTGGAATGAGGCGTTTCTTGCAGAAGACATGATTCACTTCGTCTGTGGAAAAGTGAACGGAATGATTTGAGAAAAACGCTGTCGAACCGTAAACCTGTGAGTGACCTTGGTTGATTTTCCATTAGACTTGAGGAATACTTGTCCCAAAACTCTGTGCATGTGTGAAATGCAGATCCTTTTTTTATTTTATTTACAAACAAAAAAATGATTCACAAATTTCAATGTTATGAAGCTCATCCTATGTTTTTCATTTGTGAAAATTATTATTGTCTTTGCAGATTGTTACGGCCCAAAGAAGGGAAAAACATATTTCAAAAGGGAACACAGGAAACGAAGGTTGGGTCTTTTGGACTTTATCACTTACTTTCTTTTTTTATTTTAATAATTAAAAAAAAAATCACCCTGTGCCCCAAAAATAAGCAAAGTTTCAACTCACTGGTGGACCTGGCAGGTCGGCCAAACAAAACAAAACGATGCGGCACCGGGCCAACCCTGTACAGGGCCGTCGAAGCCGGTGCCAACACCGAACCATACCTGTCAAGTATCCCGCTTTGGCCGGGAAAGTCCCGTATTTTACTCTTCTCTCCCGCCGTCCTCCCGTATTAGTTTTTTTTGTTTTTTTTCCCCCCGTAAATCTCCCGTATTTTAACCTGCGTTATTAAAAAAATAATAATCGGGCAGAGTAAAAAAACCCAAAACATTCCCAATCTGAGATCTGTCACTTGCCTCGCGATAACTGCCACAGCAGTAGCCTACTACAGGTACTATAGGTGGTAGATGTCGCGAGGTTAGTGTGTGACATCCAATGAGTGACAGGGCGCGGAGAAGGAAAACGGCAAAGAACGATGAATGATGGACGGGACGACGGAGAAGGCACTCCTGCCAAGAAAACAAAACCTTGAAAATACCGTGATCAATGGGACACTGAATTTACTTTTTTGAAGAGGAGCAGGTTGGGGGACAGCCACGCGCTTTGAAAGATCTGTAACTGTGACTTCAGCATCTCGCACGGGGGCAAGCATGATGTGACCCAGCATGAGAAATCCAACAAGCACAAACGCGGGTTAGAGGCTCAAAAACATGCACAGACAATGTCAGCATTCGTGACTAGAAATGCCACCGAGGCAGAGCAGGTCACAAGTGCCGAGCTAAAAATGGCAATGCTGTATGCCAAATGTGTCAATGATATGAGTGAATAATTGTATATAAGCAAATGTTTGTGCTTATTGTAGCATTCTTATTTCACTGTTACTTTGTTTTGACCATTGATGTTATCTGCAGTCAGAGGGAGTACAAATTCACGGACTTGAAGAGGAGATGTGCAGGCTAATCAAGAGGATCCTGGGCTACCTCATACCAGCCAGGGCAGTTGTGGGTGTACCACTCAGGGAGGTGGGAGTATGGAGAAGGACATCAGTTGACTGATGAAGCTGCTTTGTTTCCTGTGTGCCATTAATTGACAAACTCATTAATCCAGGTGTGTCTGACCTCACAGCAATGGTCAGACACACCTCGATTGTTCAGTTTGTCCAATAATGGCACACAGGAAACAAAAGCGCTGGCTGAAGTTCAGGAAGTAGTGTAGCTGTGATTTTAGCTTTTCTGTACACCAAAAATGTAAGAGACACTGGAGCTTGGTTGGGATGGTGGGACTGCTTGCGCGGGCGCCAGAAAATTTCCCTTATTTTCAAATCCAAAACTTGACAGGTATGCACCGAACTAAAGGAATCACTAAGCCCAAGCCCCAAGGCCGAACGAAAACTGGCCGGCCAATCCCACAGGGTCAAACAACCTGAAATCAGGCACAAAAAGATGCCAAGCCAGCATCACAAAAGCTGCCAGCGTGTCAGCGGGAGACGAGAGCACGCACCAGTCCGAGGCGCACCGCATCGAGGTGGAGCCTCTTAGGTGAGCTGATCTGGAGGCAAGAGCGAGAGAGTGAGCGTGCAGAAAGCCAGCCTATTTTTAGGCGGAGCAGTAATTCCGTCAATTACCAGTAAAAACTCAACTAAACATGCTCACAGATCAGCTGGTTGTTTCTGCCTTTATCAAATGCCAGAAAAAGAAAACTTTCACGCTCTGATTCTGAATCCACTTTTCAGCTAAATTTAAAGGCCATGTCAAACAGGTAATGACCACTTTAAAGCTTTTAATTTCCTTATGGCAACAGAAAACAGTAGTTGTGTCTGTTGATGTCCTGATGCTCCCTGTCTGGCCTGCATTAGTGTGTAAATTATACTTGGGCTTCAAAATACAAAGGAAATGTTATTTTAGAAAGACAATTAGGTCACTATAATTTATTGAGTTCCTATTTTAACAACATGATGAAATAAAATAGCTTTGAGTATATTTTAGACCCTTTATGTAACCAGGAAAGCCCAGCTAATATAAGCAACAAAAATGATATATTGACATCCATTCTAGCAGCTCTGTCAGGCTAATCATAGGCAGCAACGTGTTTATGTCAGCATTCTAACAAAAAGTTTGAAAGATTCAAATGCTTTTATTGTCATATTGTGCAATAGACATGTTGTCAGTGCAATGAAAGTCGTAGTTTACTGTATGTGACTGTATGTGACAATGATAACACCGTGATGTTGGCCAGATTCTGACATGCTTTAATTCAGCTAAATGCGAATGTCAGCATGCTAACATGTTCACAAATGTAATGCTAACTTGTCAATGTTTTTTAATCAATGTTTACAATGCTGAACATCTCACTTGTGTGTCTGTATGCTAACATTAGCTATTTAGCTCTTAACACTAAGAACCATGCTAACCATTCCCTTCTGGGATAAATAAAGTATTTTTCATTTTTCATTTCATTTCAGCTCTGACATTTCATAACTGAGCTCAATGCTAATGTCAGCATGATAACATCCTCTCATTGGAAATGTTAACATGCTGGTTTATGATGTTTACCATCTCATTTAAGCATATTAGTAAGCCAAAATTAATTGGTTTGTTTAAATACACAAATTTTAGAGAAAATAGCCATGCTAGCAGCTCTGACATCGTACAGTTGAGCTGAATGCTAATGTCACTGTGCTAACTTGCTCACAATGACAATGCTAATTTACCAGAGTTTATAATATTCATCATTTTAGTTTAGTAAATTAGCATGCTAACACTGCCTGATTGCTTTTAAACACAACAATTGCAAGCAACTCTGACATGGTACAGTCAAGTTAAATGCTCATGTCTGCATGGTAACATGCTTACAGTGGCAATGCTAAGACAACTGATATCATGTTTATGATGTTCACCACTTAGCTAGTGCTTTAGCATACTAATATTAGCAAATTTGATAATATAAGATTCAACTTTATCATCAGAGTACAACAGTCAATTAATTGAGAAAATCCCGTCTTGACATAAAGCAGCTTGTTCGAAAGCTTGTTCGAAAGCTAGTGTCAACCACAAAGCCACAGATAGGGATAACAGCTAGGGCCTTGCTCATGGGCCCAGCACAGGCAGCTTGGTGGTGCTGGGGCTTGAAACCCTAACCTTCTTTCTGATCAGTAGCCCAAAGTCTTAAACCCTAGAAGCTACCACTACTCCTGGAAGCTGGAAGTTCACACATGCTATAATTGAGCGGAATGCCCATATTGTTTACCTTGTATGATGTTTACAATGTGCGCCATCGTAGTTTACCGTTTTGTCATGCAAACATTGTCTAATTAGCGCTACATTCAAAATTTGGAGCTAATTCCTATGCTAGCAAGGTCGCTTCGGTTTGTATAAGCCTTTTGTTTGAATTAATTTAGGTGCAATACACCATTGCTACGCTGGGGGGCAGTCACCTACAGTAGAGCTACATTTAAACTAGGTGGGTAATGCAGCCGGGTGTGTTGAGTGCTGAGTGAGGCAACCAGTTGATCATGGCCTTTCAAAATAGTGTAGCAGTGGCTCAAATCAGATTAGACTACATAACTGTGTGATTAGCCCTGAACTCCAAGCAGTATATGGGCATATTTTTGCAATTTTTTTCACTCACCGTGGGCTGATTTTTTTTACTGCAATATTAACCCTCAGGGGATATCAAAGACATTTTTGTCCTCTAATATCCTCAAAGAGTAGTGAATGAAATCATCCCCTGAGGGTTAAGTTCTTGCCCTCTGTGTAAACAGCACAACCATGAATAGGAGAGAGAACTCAGAAATGTCCTTGCAGCATGACAAAGGTATACTGTCATAAATCATTAAAAAACGAAAGTTGACTTGGTTTGTTAATTTGATTTTTTGGAAAACTGAAACAACCTGGAATCAACATGAACAAAATGCACTTTTTTCAGTGCCCACAGATGTTAACAATACTGGGAAAACATCTATCCATCCATTATCAATACACCGCTTTATCCTCTGTTGTGTCGCAGGGAGGCTGAAGCCTATTCCAGTTGACTTAAGGTGAAGGCAAGGGACACCCTGAACAGGTCACCAGTCTATCACAGGGCTACACATAGAGACAGACAAACACATTCACACTTATGAACAATATAGAATCACCAGTTAACCTCAAGAAACCTTGACATGTGGGAGGAAGTCGGAGCACCCAGTCAGAACATGCAAGCACAGAAAGACCCCAGGCTCAGACGCGAACCACTATTTCCATTTTTATTTGTTTTTGTCTTCTTTTTTTTTTTTCTTATCTGCTCTGTGTAAATAAAACTTATCCCTTTTCAGGACTTTCATGTTGTCATACGTAGAAGGTCTTTCAGGGTCCATTGGACACCAAGAAAGAATATGTGCAAAATATTTGTTGGTATTCAGTATAGACTTTTATACTATGTTAAATACATTTTCTGTATTACGTATTTTTGGTTCCAAATGCATGACAAATGTTCAATTCAATTCAATTCAATTTTATTTGTATAGCGCATATTTACAACAACAGTCATCTCATAGCACTTCACAAAGGCAGAGACAGAAACACCCAACAATCCAAAACATTTGGATTCCCTATAAGCTTCAGCAGTCCGCTGTCCCTCTTTTTATATTTAAAAACATTTTTCAAAAATAAAATAAAAAAAAGAATACCTGAGATAAGATATGCCTTTATTTATCTCACAGTGGAGAAATTCAAATTGTTGTCAGCAGCTTTACACATAGAGATACACCTGTCACCTAAACCAAATGGCCTGGGGCCCAAAACACCCCAAAAGTCCTGAATAGGGTTAAACACTAAATTTCATTAGATCTGTAACAAAATTACACATTTTCCAATCTGGGGCTGCAAGGTGGCGCAGTTGGTTAGCACTGTTGCCTTGTAGCTAGAAGGTTGCTGGTTCGTGTGCGGGTGAGGGCACTGGGATCTTTCTGCGTGGAGTTTGCATGTTCTCCTTGTGCAGTGTGGGTTCTCTTCTTCTTTTGTCACATGACTGTTAGTTACAGTTGAGTTTCTAATGGCTTCATGGCTGTTATTTGGCTCATTATTACAGTTATTATTATCATTACTGTTTTTTTGGCAAATTTTAAAACTAGACATGTAGAATAAAGTGATTTTAATACAGTATGTGATGTATGTCCCCCCCGTAGCCCCCGTATGTGATGCATGACTAGTTCAAGGATTGTTGAAAAGTTGAAAATCCCATCGTTTTTCCTACTATTTCAATTTCTGGCTGCTAGATGGTGTCCTTTTGGTGAAGATAACATGCCCTTCATGGATTAATGATGTTTTCCATAGATGCAAGAGACTTTGTAAATTTTTGAAAGTACTGAAGCAGCATCCACATTTAGGCCATAACCTGTTGTTAGAGCCTTTATTTTAGGTCAATGAGATTCATTTTACACCATTTAGGTTGGGAAACTCTGATGTATAAAAGTATTAACAAACAAGACCATATTAAAACTATCAAACTGTTCAGATTCTTGAAACTTATTGACACTTTGTAGAGGTTTGCAGCTTCAGGATGGTAATGTTTGAACATCTTTTTTGTGCAATGATGAGCACGTGCCTTCAGAAGTCATGCCTTTTAGGGAAAAAAATCCCTAATAAACAAAGTTGTCATCTGATATGTGTAATGTGCAGTGGATCACCCTCTCGTGTTCATGCATTGTTTGAGATGACCATGACTCAATGTTCAAGGTGAACATAATTTTTAGATCCAATTACATAGACACAGCACATGGTAATCACATGATGTTTTAGGGAAGCTCAAGACTGTCAAGCTTGAAAGTTCCTTTTTTATTAAAAGACACCATCAGCATTTAGGAAGGAAGGCATGTGAGGAAAATGTCACTTCAGTGTGTGATAGCACAAGAATACAAGTCCTGCTTTTAAAGCCTAAAAGGAACAGAGCATAAGAGATTTCACAGAGCAGTCAGATGAGGAGCTGTGGTGGGCCACTGCTCAGTGGGCCTATGTCCCTTTTGTGCGTATGAAGGGATCATGTGTACGCTTCGTGAAAGAGAACCCCTTCATCACCTAAATTCACCAAATCCATGAATAAAGATATGCATGGTATTAAATATCATCATGAGTTTGTGGGTTTGAACATTTTATTTCCTGGAGTCAGGTCTGACTCATATGCTTAATTTGATGGGAACCTTCAGTGCTATGTTTAACCTACACTGAAAGTCTTTAATAGATATGTGATTAGTTTTTGAGGTTGCATCAATACAAATAGAAAAAAATTGCTGCCCTGATGCGGGGTAATCTGTCCCATCCATGTGTCTGTCTGTAAACAGTCTCTAGCTCAAGTGCTGTGGTCTAAGAATTTTATATTTTACAGGTGAGCTAAGAATGGCCTCTCCTCAGAATGATTAGATTTTGGGGTCAGTCAGTGCAAAAACAGCTCCACTAAAGGTCAAAGGTCACGTTTTTCAAAAACTGCCCTATACCTTCACAGGAGTGGAAAGTAGATTTATGGTATTCGGTGCAGATAAGCAACCATGTTGGGGTTTTTCATTGGTGCTGTTAAATTTGACCTAGGATGATATTTCAAGGTCAAACTCAAGGTCAAAAAATGTTGATATTGCAATTCTATTTAAAAAAAAAAAAAAATGCAATCTATACATGGATAGTACCCATTTCACCTTGGATAACCAGCCAACCATAATTAGTGAAAGAAAACACCTATTTTGTTGTAACTTGGACGGAGTAATGGTTTACTTGGAATTTACTTAATCATGGCCAACAGGGGCAACTATAGCCCTCTACTGAGCGCCCTCTAGTTGTAATTAGTATTATATACACTCACCGGCCCCTTTATTAGGTACACCTGTCCAACTGTTCGTGAATGCAAATTTCTAATCAGCCAATCACATGGCAGCAACTCAATGCATTTAGGCATGTAGACATGGTCAAGACGATCTGCTGCAGTTCAAACTGAGCATCAGAATGGGGAAGAAAGGTGATTTAAGTGACTTTGAACGTGGCATGGTTGTTGGTGCCAGACGGGCTGGTCTGAGTATTTGAGAAACTGCTGATCTGCTGGGATTTTCACACACAACCATCTCTAGACTTTACAGAGAATGGTCGGAAAAAGAGAAAATATCCAGTGAGCGGCAGTTCTGTGGGCGCAAATGCCTTGTTGATGCCAGAGGTCAGAGGAGAATTTGCCAGACTGGTTCGAGCTGATAGAAAGGCAACAGTAAGTCAAATAACCACTTGTTACAACAGAGTTATGCAGAATAGCATGTCTGAATGCACAACACGTTGAACCTTGAGGCGGATGGGCTACAGCAGCAGAAGACCACACCGGGTGCCATTCCTGTCAGCTAAGAACAGGAAACTGAGGCTACAGTTCGCACAGGCTCACCAAAATTGGACAATAGAAGATTGGAAAAATGCTGCCTGGTCTGATGAGTCTCGATTTCTGCTGCGACATTCGGAGAGTAGGGTCAGAATTTGGCGTCAACAACATGAAAGCATGAATCCATCCTGCCTTGTATCAATGTTTCATGCTGGTGGTGGTATAATGGTGTGGGGGACATTTTCTTGGCACACTTTGGGCCCCTTAGTACCAATTGAGCATCGTGTCAACGCCACAGCCTACCTGAGTATTGTTGCTGACCATGTCCATCCCTTTATGACCACAGTGTGCCCATCTTCTGATGGCTACTTCCAGCAGGATATCGCGCCATGTCATAAAGCGCGAATCAATCAGACTGGTTTCTTGAACATGACAATGAGTTCACTGTACTTCAATGGCCTCCACAATCACCAGATCTCAATCCAATAGAGCACCTTTGGGATGTGGTGGAACGGGAGATTCGCATCATGGATGTGCAGCCGACAAATCTGCAGCAACTGCGTGTTGCGATCATGTCAATATGTCCCAAAATCTCTAAGGATTGTTTCCAGTACCTTGTTGAATCTATGCTACGAAGAACTAAGGCAGTTCTGAAGGCAAAAGGGGGTCCAACCCGGTACTAGCAAGGTGTACCTAACAAAGTGGCTGGTGAGTGTAATTCCACAATATACTGCAAAATGTAACTTCTGCTCTAATTAAATCCAATTCTGAACCTCCTCTGGAAATATTTCGGACTATAAAGAAGTTCAGAAGAAAATGAGTCTATTTCTCACATAATTTGTTACCTCAGTAAAAATCTTGCAAATGAATTTATGGTCTTAATTGTTATTTTCAAATCTTTTGCAATACAGCATGGTGTTCATTAAGACAATCGGCAATAAAGCCAGCTATGTTTTAGGGTGTGGATGCCCTTTGTCGGATTTCCATAAGTCTTTGGAAGTGGTGGGATGTAAGTAAATTAATTTACTCAAGTACTGTACTTAAACACAATTTTTATGTACTTGTCCTTTACTACGTTTTTCCATGTTGCATTACTTTCTACTTCTGCTTATCCATATACAGTTGAAACCAGAAGTTTACATACACCATATAAAAAGTGCATAAACTTTTTTCTCACTATCTGACATTAAATGTGACAAAATTTTTTCCTGTTTTAGGTAGGTTTGGATTACCGAATTACCTCTATTTGCTAAACACTAGAATAATGAGAGCGTATTTAGAGAATTTTTTTATTACTTTGGTCATAGATAGAAGTTTACATACATTTCCTTTGTATTTGGTAGCATTGTCTTTAAACTGTATGACTTGGGTCAAATGTTTTAGATATCCTTCCACAAGCTTCTCACAATAGTTTGATAGAATTTTGTCCCATTCCTCCTGACAGAGCTGGTTTCACTGTGTCAGGTTTGTTGGCCACCTTGCTCCACACGCCTTTTCAGCTCTGCCCACAAATTTTCTACAGGATTGAGATCAGGGCTTTGTGATGGCCACTCCAAAACATTGACTTTGTTTTTAAGCCTCTTTTTGAGATTACGCCGGCAGTTACCTGAGAGAGAAGGAAGTGCAAATGGTGCGAACGTAAGCAAAAGAGGGGGAAGACAGCCAGGATCCATACTAGGCTAAAGGCTAACTCCTCCAGACCAGCAGTACTGTCGCTCCTACTCTCCAATGTCCACTCCCTCCACAACAAGCTGGATGAGCTACGTTTGCTGGGAGAAACCTACAGAGAGTGGAAAGACTGCTGTGTGATTGCTTTTACAGAAACATAGCTCCATGATAACATCCCAGGTGGCCATACAGCTGGAGGGGACGACATTATTCCGGGCGGACAGACAGGCAGCTAGCTCTGGGCAGTATCTGCGGCTTCACCATCATCACACCATCGTGTGTGTCTTTGTGTCCCTGAAGACCTACCAGGACCTGAAGAGATTCGCCATGTTCAACGTGATGGCGGTGCGCACGGACGCAGTGGCCCCTTCAGGACACAGCGAGAGTGAATGTTTAGTGTCTTGCCTATCCCAGACGTGCATTCTACAAAACTTACTCATTAAATGATCCTGAAGAAACGCTCTCGCATCTTGCCTGTACTACTGTGTATGTACAGCAAAATGACAATAAAGTTGATTTGATTTGATTTGATTTGACCAGACTTGTCTGTCTATCTCTACCTGATAGCTTGGCTGATTTCTTTCGATTTTCCATGTTGTCACAAAAGGAAGCAGCGTGTTTGAGGTGTGCCTTAAAATACATTCATGGGTGTGGTTCCAATTAACTCAAATGTTGTCAATTAACCTATGAAAAGCTTTCAACGCCATGACATCATCATCTGGGCTTTGCCAAATAGTTTAAAGGCATAGTAATCTTTGTGTATGTAAACTTCCGACTTTGAGGAAAGTAATGAAAAATTCTATAAAAAAATCTCTGTCTCATTATTCTGGCATTTTTGGTAAGTCTAGCTGATGTACAACAAGAAAAGTTGGGTCTGATTTAATGTTAGACAGTAAAAAAAAAAAAGGTTATGTGTCTTTTTATACAGTGTATGTAAACTTCTGGTTTCAACTGTATTTGAGCCAAATATAATACTTCGTCCTTCACAAAAATGATTTAAAAGCTTTAGTTCCTGGTTATTTAGCAGATTCATTTTGTTGCCAGACGTGTCCAGGGTGTCCCCTGCCTTCGTCCTGAGTCAACTGGGATAGGCTCCAGCCCCCCTTGTGAGGATTAAGTGATGTATAGATAATGGCTGGATGATGGATGGATATTATTACCATAAGTCAGCTATTAAAATTTCCTACATTTTTATAGCTTTCGTCTCGCTTTGCCAGTCAGTTCTGTAGAACATAATGATCTGGCTGCACCACACTATTATTCTGCTATAGGGAAGGAAAAGCACTAGATTGTTTGTATTTATTTAAACTAATCACAGTCATTGCGGGCAGGGCTAAGCGAAGGACCCGGCTTCAGTGTTCACTCAAAATGTCAACAGGTGGAATTGTTTCGGTGGAACTTTTGCATACAGGACAGTCGAGCAATGTCATTAAAATTAATAATCCATCATATGAATCTAGCAGGGCTGTTATACTGCACAATCCAAATCCTCTGCAAAACTTTAAATTTTCAATGTGGTAGCTTGCTGTTGTTGTTTCCAGTAGCAAAGGACTTCACTTGTAACATAATATTTTTTCAATTAATGAATGAATTGAAATGCTTCTTCTACCACTGATTCTCACTCAGATCCGCCACACACGTTTCACCCTGGTTTCAAAAAGCCAAGATGGTGGCAAATGCCAACCTCGAAGCTTCAAAACAGTAGTACACAATTCAACGGGTGACATCTCAGTGGCTATTTCCATCTTTTATGTACAGTCTATGGTAAATGGTCTGCACTTATGTAACGCTTTTTTCTGCCTTAGTGGTACCCAAAGCGCTTCACAAGAATGGTCGTGGTTAATCTCACACTGAACCAACAGCACACTCAGGTCAGGTCAGGTCCCTTTCACAAGGCTGACAAATGTGTTTGAGTGACTTATAGTCACAAACTCCAAGGGGTGCAAACCATATGGGGAAGATGTCGTGTGTGTCTTGAATGTATGCTATTACTTGCATTCAATTTTCCAGGGGCTCAGACGCATTTCCACCTATTGTCCTCATTAGCGTCATCCATGACCCCAGGCTCCATTTATCATTAAGCATTGTTACCCATGACACAAGCTTGCCTGAAAATTCTACTGTCACGCAATGCTGGACCAGGATGTCTCCATAAATGCAACATAAAAGATGTTTACATTAGAATACAATTTGTGCATGTTCCAAATGCGCAGGTGTTGACGCTGATTGGTTAAACGCAATTTAACATTAATTTGTAGAATTGTGATTTCACTTTGAAATGATAAGTCTTTCTCCAATTTCTTGCTGAAAATAAATAAATAAATGGATTGACCATAATTTAATATTGAAAAGCAATGAAAGGGGAAAACTTCCCAAAGGGTTTGAATACTTTTTATATTTGCCTCCCTCCGTAGGTCTGAGTTTGTGGAGCTCGGATCTACTGTGGGAACTCAGAGAGGAGTGGTGCTCCTTCAGCTGACGCGATTCAACATCCGTTTAGGATGCCTCCGCCTTGCATTGAGGACAACTGGAAGGAAACCCAGGGTAAACCCAGGTTAATATGCACAATGGGTTTCAAAGTGCCATCAGGGGTTGCCAATTGTGGCGACAAACATAAAAAGGTGACTCCACATGCTACAGATATTTACCTTTGTACATTTTTGAAACATTTGCAAACATTTTTTTTTTACGCTATTCTTCACGCGATTTATAGAAAGATGTTCCATCATTTTGAATGTATCTTCTATCTACTGTCAACTGTTTTTAAGCCATGCTGATGTGTATTTTTGACTGTTGGTCACAGCTGAGCTAGTCATGGCTTCTCTGTAGCACACAAAATATGTAGTTTTTTATTTACAAAATCTGGCCAGTGTAAATGATTTAATCCCCCCCCCCCCATGTAGATTAAAGTAATTTTGATCACAATTTTGGGCTGCAAGGTGGATCGGTGGTTAGCACCATTGCCTCGCAGCTAGAAGATCCCTGCTTTGCGTCCTGGTTAGGATGCCTGGGATCTTTCTGCGCAGAGTTTGCATGTTCTCCCTGTGCAGCGTGGGTTCTCGCCGGGTTCTCCGGCTTCCTACTGCAAGGTCCAAAAACATGTTGACGTTAATTGGTGATTCTAAATTGTGTGTAGATGTGAATGTGAGTGTGCTTGGTTGTCTGTTTCTAAGTGTAGGCCTGAGATAGACTGGCGACCTGTCCAGGGTGTCCCCTACTTTTGCCCTAAGTCAGCTGGGATAGGCTCCAGCCCCCCGCAACCATAGTGAGGATTAAGTGGTGTATAGAAAATGGATGGATGATCATAATTAGGGTCCGAGCACTAACGGTGCAAGGACCCTATTGAAACCCTTGTGATTATTATTATTATAGTTCAGCCGAATCAAACGCGTTTTTGAGGGTCTAAACGTGCTCGAAAAGTCACCAAAATCGCCACGCACATCAGGACTGGCGGAAATCGGAAACTATCAGAGACGTGGACATGTCACGGCAAAAATGGCTCCACAGCGCCACCTTGAAAATTTCAATGGAGTCCTGTCCGAAGCACGTTTGCCCTAGAGCTACGCAATTTCATAGGCATATAGAGCTGGTCAGGACGAACAAAAAAGTCAGGCTGGGCCAAGCTGTAAAATGCAACACGGCTCAACTGCGCCCCCTACAATATTTCAGAGTCCCATCGTGGCTACGTTTCACCTCCAGCTACGGAATTCGCCACACATGTGTAACAACTCGTGATGCACAAAAAAGTCCATTAGCATGTTTCTGTAAATCCAACAGGAAATCCGCCATGTTGGAAAAACGGCGAGCATGCCGGGCCATTTTTCGTCAAAAATGGCCATTTTTGGCCATTTTCAAAATCGAACTCCTCCTAGGGGGTTCGTCGTACACACCTGACATTTGGTGAGCACAAACTACATGACATGGTGACTAAAAGTTCTTCAAATGCTCCGCAGATGAGGCCCGGTTTGGAAATGGCGGCCTGTCCAATTTTCGCAGTGTTTTTTGCATTCAACTGACTCTTGTCGGAAGGTCGTTTCATCGACAGCTACAAGATTCGCTGGGCATGTGTAGCAGGTCAGGACACACAAAAAAGTCAATCAACACCAAGCCCTAAACCCTACAGGAAGTCCGTTATGTTGAAAAACCCCTGTGACAATTTTGGTGCATTTGGTTGATTTTTGACCATTTTCAAAATCTATCTCCTCCTACAGAGAAGGTTGTACACACCCAAAATGTGGTCAGCACAAACTACAGGAGGTGGTGATTACACGTTAGTAAAACGGTCCCCACAAGTGTGACGGCGTGGAAATGGCGCCCCCCCTGAATTTGGCCACAACGCCATAAAACACCAGAATACGAGACGTGCTGTGTCTGTGCTCCAATCGGCCTGAAATTTTTACAGAATCTGGTGCAGTTCATTTTTGCAATTATTTTGAATGAGACATCACAATTTTCTGCGTACATTTAATTGTTTTTCCTGATGAAACTGTGTGTCATGCATGATATATTAACCCTATTCAGCATTTTAGGCATCTTTTGGACCCCAGGCCTTTTGGTTTAGGTGACAGGTATTTTTTTTTAAAATTTTAAAATTTATATATATATATATATATATGTATATATATATAAAGAGGGACATTTGTCATGCATTTGGAACCAAAAATATGTCAACTTATCAGAAAATCTATTTAACATTGTATAAAAGTCTGTAATGAACACCAATAAATATTTTGCATGTATTCCTTCTTGGGGTCCAATGAACCCTGAAAGGCCTACATATGGCAACATGAAAGTCCCGAATAGGGTTAAAGGACATTCGGCGACTTTTTTTTAACAGGTCCTGACTCTAATAACTGATATTATTTCCGTTTTTTTTTTTTTGTTTTTTTTTAATTTGCTTGTAAAGAAAGCTTGCCCTTCAAACTAGCCAGAAGGCTTTGGGGTTTAGAGGGTTAAATCAAAGTAAATTATGTTTTATCAGACAAACTTTTGTTGTAGATTAGTTTGAGTTTTTTGAAAATGAGATGTGTTTTTGGTAGTTCACCTCTTTGTGCACATCGCAATGTTGATAGTTAAACTATGTATTGTACGACACTAGTTGCCAGGTGTAGGAGCATGTACCAACATTCTCTTGCAAGCAAAGTGGTAAATATCCAGCTGTGGCCTTCAGGACCAAGCTTCACCTTCACCTCCTTACATTACATTTGTTGCACTCTCTGTTAAGCAAACTTTTACTACACTGCTGTTTGAAGCTACATCCTTAAAATGACAAACAGAGCTGTCATCTGACTGCAATGTGACTTGCATGAACGTGCATGGATTTGTGATAGAAGCAGTCAGGATGTGTGGGCGGGGTCTGCAGAGTATAAACACTGGGTACACACCCGACTGCTGCTTGGCTGGGCTTCAAGGCTTTAATGCATCCTGCACTCATTCATATTTCAGCCTGTTTGCTCATCCAGACACGACAGGAGACAACTTTTATTCCTTTTATCAGACAGCCCTGATCAGTATTAACCATGGCAATCAATAAATCCAAAGTAGCTATTGGATTTATTGTGGCAGGGGTTCTGATGCTGACTTTTGGACTGATTTTTTTGATTGTGGGTCCAGCTATAATGAAAGACCAAATAACAAAGGTAAGTTACATTGTAAAAAAAAAACAACAGCCTTTGACTGTATTTTTGTGTGACTAATTTTGTTATTTTACAGGTTTTTTGTGTTTTGTGAAAACACAGATAATATCCCCTAAAATCACATTAAAAAAGTATTCATCTACATGTTGATTGTAAAGCAACAGGCCAAAACTGTCTAAAATGCCTAAATGAAGAACTGGTATTGACAAATGCTATTTAAAAAAAAAAAAAGACTATTATTATTATTATTATTATTTTTGCATTGTGTCACTGTGAAATTGCACAGTTTTACTGTATTTAAGTCAGTTAAAATATAATTATTTTACAAATATTTGCCTATATTTTGACAGTTTTTGCAATTTTTAAATGTTAAACTATTTCATGTTTATTTGTTATTATATGTTTTCTGCCACCCCTGCTGCCAGATGTTTACAGTATCTTTTTATATCATTTTTCCCCCCACATCATGTCTTTAATAGAAATCATGAATTTTTGATTATTAAAGGAGCTTATTTTTACTTTGATGCACAAGCAATTTGTTACCTATTGAACACATTTCTCCAGAAGAAATAGTGAGCATTTAGGAAGACTGCTTAGATAAGCAAGTTTGTGGACTATTGTGTTGTCAATGTAGTGGTCCAACAGCTTGTTGTTTGAAAATGACACTGACTGCCAAGTCCAAACCAAGCACTACAGGTAAATAGATATCACCACAAAACCTGTTGATGCTTAAAGTAATGCATTTTTTGAATTACAAGTTTCCTGAAATATAAAATGTGCAAGTAAGGTGTTATATTGTTAAAAATATTCATAAATATCTATTAGACAATGTTACATAAACACTCAAATGTGTATTTTTATTTCCATTAATCTGAAAGATGACATGTTATGAAAGCTAAATATATCAAAGTTGAAAAAATGGACTAGTGCACAGCACAGTAGAATTTGATTTTTTATTATTATTATTGTTTTGTGCGAGATACACAACTATCCACTGTAGTGGCAAAATACTACTTTTAAACAAAGTATTTATTGTTTAAACATCCAAATAAGGTAGTATCTTGTTAAATATGTGCATAAATGTGCAGTAGATAAAGCAAGATAAAAACCCAATGCACATTTTAATTTCCACTTTGAGCAATACAATGTAGTGGCAAAACACTTTAAGTGAATAGGATAAAAAAAGAAAAAGAAAAAAGAAAAAGCTAAAAGATATAGATATCACCATGAAACCTTTCCAGTGGATTGCTTACATAAAGAACATGTTCTTTTTAAGTTTCCTGAAAATGAATATTGAATTATTCAAATGAAATATTATCTTGTTAAAACACACACACACACACACACACACACAAAATTGCATTATCTATTGAACAAGTAAAAATAACATGTAAATGTGTATTTTTCTCTCCATTAGTCTGAAAGTAGACATATTATGGAAACTAAATATACCAAAATCCTAAAATTGATCAGTGCATGACAAAACAATGTTCTTCCCTATAGTGTCTTCTGTGAAGTAAGGAGTTAAGGAGTTAAGGAGTGCATTGTTTCCTTTCATGAAATGAAATGAAAAATACTTTGTTTATCCCAGAAGGGAAATTCAGGTTTTTTTTTGTTTTTTTTTTATTCTTTTATTCAATTCATGCATAAATTATTAAAAACACTGAGTGAGAGTTTTTATGAAAATGTTTAAGTGCTTTCAAACAAGGCTTAAAACATGCAACCATTAGAATTTGAATGTCCAATTGGAAATCCCTTTAAGGCAAAACTCTACAAGTGAATAAAGTAAAAAAAATTTACCAATAGAAATCAACATCAAAGTCCCCCAGTTAAGCACCTACAATGAGAAAAAAAATTACAAGTTTTAAAAATTTTTATTATGTAATTGATTAGATTTATATAGCGCTTTTCTAAGCACTGAAAGACGCTTTACACTGTTAATTGTTCATTTACAAACAACAATCTGGTGGGGGTAGCTATGACTGTAGCCACAGCTGCCCTGGGGCAGAGTGACAGAGGTGTGGCTGCCATTCTGCGCCTACGGCCCCTCCGACCACTACCTTAAACAATCCATTCATACGCATTCACAACAGGCAAGGTGAGTGAAGTGTCTTGCCCAAGAAGACAACAACCCTGACACAGGTTACAGGGCGGAATCAAACCGCCGACCTTCCGATCATTGACCAATGTGCTCTACCACCTGAGCGACAGCCACTCAGCATGTAGAATAAATGTAAACTTAACCTTAATGTGCATTTTTCTGAGATACTGTTCACTTAGGTGGTCCACTTCAAGCTCTCCAATTAATTGCTTACATTAAGAATTAAAATAAAATAAAATACATTTTTAAATTTTTTTTATTACTGATTTCATGAAATTTATGTTGAAGTATGGAATAGAGGTATATCTTGTTAAGAATGCACAAATTTGCTCTTCCACTTCCAAGATGAAAAAACCCCCACAAGATACACAACTGTAGCATTAAAACACTAAATATAAGCCAAAAGATATAACGATAAAACTTCCACAGCTGATTGCTTACATTAGGAAAATGTGTTATTTAATTACAATTCTCATGAAATAGTAATAATAATAATGATGATAATAATAATAATAATAATAATAATAATAATAATAATAATAATAATAATAATAATAATGAACATTTTCTTTCCACTTTGAACAAGATTCACAACTATAGTGGTGAAATGCTATTCTCTTTAGGAAGCTTATTTTAAAGATCTAAGATTTTTATTCCAGGATAACGGAAATATAATGTTTAATCACTCAAATACTATCTTGCATAAATGTCCGCTAGACAAAGTTAAAAATCTTCCTAATTTGTATTTTTGTTTCTACTAGTTTAAAAGCTAAATACCTAAATCCCTAAACATTGACCACGTAAAAATCTGTGCGTCTGAGTGAGAACTACCTTTCCCAGAGTCCTCTGCGCAACGGAGGCGTTACGAACAGAGTATAAATACGGCGACAATAGAAGCACGTTATCAATATCGATGACTAAGATCAGAAACGGGCACAGAGTGCAGCTTGGAGGGGACGATTTGTTTCACGCTGACAGGTAGTCGTAGTCGTTAGCAGGCAGGTAGCTCATCGTGTTTAGCCGCGCAGCTAACAGGAGAAGACACAAACAAACAGCTACAAACCGTGACTCAGCTGTCAACATGGCTATTGATAAATCTAAAGTGGCCGTCGGTTTCATAGTGGCAGGTGTCCTCACCGTCTTCTTCGGGACGGTTCTTGCGTTTGTGGGACCTTTAATCATCGACGACCAGATAGTGAAGGTAAGCAGCGACATTTAGCATGTTTCAACTAGCTCTAATGTGATGAGTCAACTTGGTTCAGCCTTTTCAGCAAAATCTGAAATTATTACAAGCGAGTGAAGCGAAATAGCTGCTAATAGCTACTTAAACTAGTACAGGTTATTACGGAAAGTGCTCCAACAAGTAAAAAGTAATGCATAGACAATGTAAGTTAAGTAAAAATATGAAAATACACTTGGAATAACATGCAGAACTGTTTAAAATATGAACAATTTCTGTCCTTGGGGCAGTTTAGGTCTTGCATTCCATCTGTTATAACTTCCAGTTGTTCTTGTTTTTACATTTTAAATAGTATAAAGTGGAACTTTTATATTCCTAGGACACATTCAAGTGTCAGATATTGCTCGGGGAAAATGACAATAATACGAGAAAAAAAATGCAGTAATTAGTTTTCAACTATTTTGCATTGCTTTAGTGTTTACAGCCAATGCGGTGGGGTGGTTTCTTTTGATTGGAAAAGGTGTTATTTTGTTTTATAAATTTATTTACATAGACAATATTTATTCAAAAACCAATGCAGATCGTAGTTCTTAGCATTACACACATAAATAGCACAATGTTCTGATGTAATCTTTCACTCAGAACAGTATTAGACTTCATTCTGTATTTTAAATGTAATTAAATATTGTTTCTAGAGCAGCAGCAGTGAATTCACAGAATGATCTTAATGATATCTCTCTGGAAACAAATGTAAAATACCAATAAGATATAGTATCTCTTACATCAAAGTGCAGTCTGGAAGAACGATGAATGAAAAATTAACTTGTCTGTGTTCTGTCTGCTGCAGATGTAGACTGCTTTCTCTGCCAGCTATCATAAGAATTTTAGGAAAGTGGCCAACTGAGCTGGCAGGAGGTGTTTTAGTTTGTTCATATGGACCGCAAAGGTCATAAAAACTGTGGAAAAATAAGGGCAGAGTGACAAGTTCTTAATTGAATATTTGACATTTTTGCCTAGAAAAATAATTTAAAAGTTTATAAAATATTTTGCTCTTAAGTTTCTGTCAATTAAGTAATCTTTCAGTTGTACATGTAGACCTCATCATGTGGTTTGTGTGCATAAAGCATAATTTGTATAGTAACAGAAAAGTATTTCTCTTGTAGTGCGCTTACATAAGAGGACTACACAGAGACAGTCTGGAGAAATAGTGGAAACATTTTCTGCTGATTTTTTTCTTCTTTAAAAGTTAAATTCAATTCAACTTTTGCTTTCAACAGCACTTAAACACTTCATGTGTTTTGTATGAAACAACTGTAACTGAAATAGTCACATAATTAAAGTAATAATTACTGAAATGCTTATATTTAAAATTTATGATAATTAACAGAACATCTCTGCATTTTGCACTGTTGGTCAGGGAAATAAGAAGTATTTTTTTCATTATTTTGTGAAACTGTGTGCTAAGAACATTCATAGAGAAAGTAATGAGCATATAAATCGATTTTTGTCATTTTCTTTTGTCTTTCATGTCAGAACACAATGATCGACCCAAAGAATGAAATGTCATATACCATGTGGAAGGACATCCCTGTGCCATTCTACATGTCTGTCTACTTCTTTCACATCCTCAACCCGAAGGAGCTCCTGAAGGGAGAGAAGCCCATGGTGGAGCAGAGAGGACCTTATGTCTACAGGTACAATGTTTAGCCTCCCTGAAAACTCAACCAGAACCCCATACAGGCATACATTTCTGCTGTACTACATTCTAGGACATTTTGTTCTGTAACCTGCCAATATGTTGCAAAATGTATTTTGAGGTTGTTTTGATTTTGTTTAGTTTTTAAAATTTCAGAAATTTAAATCTGACGGTCTTCAGTTTTATTGTATCTAGTTAAAAAACAAAAGCACTGACCATACGCAGGTTACTCAGCTCAGCTAGGTCTTTATATAAACTTGGCTCCCTCTCTGGAACACAGCGAGTACAATATGTAGGTCATGCGAGTAGCCCCAACTGTTACATAACAATGCATATAGCGTAGTCTGAAGCTGATGGTACATCCTGACCTAGAAATGTGGTTTTGAAGATTGCCATTTGATGCCAAGTTCCAGAGTAGGGAATACAGAAGTCATATTTTTAAACTGAAAAAGCTTCAGTAGGTCAAAATAAAAAGGAAGAAGTTTTACAAGTGTAAAGATATGTGTTGAAGGTTTGTATGTATTGTTTTGATCAGGTGATTAGACAGATCAAATCTCTGCAAACATAGTTCTCTATTGGTTTTCACAGCTTTCTTTTTCCAGAGAAGAAAAGCAGAGAGAGTGAGAGATGGTCTTGCTTATGGTTGCAGATATGTAGAAGTGACAATAAAAGCAGGTCAACAACATCAACCGCTGACTGTAGCTTGGATGAAGTGGTTTTTTTCATGCTGTTTGAGTCACATACAGTTAGCTAATTCTGATTTACATTAAAAAAAACAAACTGGGAAAAAAGAAAACAAAATCAACAATGAAAAATCACATTTCAATTAAATGTGTAGAAAAAATTGGGATATAAAAGTAATGTAAAATTAATTAAAGTACAGACATGTTTAACCAGAACAAATGGCAGACATTAAAAACACTGGAAAAACAAAAAGCTAAACAGATAGAGTGAGCTCTCAGTACGGTAATTAATAAATTCAAAGTGGCTGTTGGATTCATAGTGGCAAGTACGACTGAATGAGTAGCCGATTTCAAATCAAAAGCTGAAATGATGCACATCGCAAAGGCTGCGATTTAGCACATGCGAGGTAGCACATTAGTTTTAAAACTGTGGTGTTGGTGGTTTTACAGATTTATGTCGTGCTCCTTGTGTGACAGTAGCTGCGTTTCCATATAATTGTCAGGTCAACTTTAAGCAAACTTGTGCTATGCCGCTAGATAATGAAAAAAAAACATTAACGGGAACTGGTTCAATGAACTCCTCCAGAGTGAATAGCATGGAGTTGTCAGGGTGGCGCTATGGGCTACATCGGTAGCAGTCCATAGCGAACAAGATTTGTAGGACAGGACATCTTTGCAGCATTACAAAGTGTTATTTATAATGGTATGTTGTAACACCTAACTTTTATCAAAAAATTTCAGCTTCAAGTGCTAATATTAATTACAGCGGTTAGTGCTAATGTTGTAATAGTAATAAATTTTGTTTATAGAGCACTTTTCAAAACAAATATTAGAGAAGGAGATAATGCTGAGCTGAGAAATGGTGCTGGTGGAACACAGAGCACCTTCTGGATGCAGTTTAAGCTCACTGAGAACTCCACCACAAAGCATGCATGCTGTGCTGCAGTCCAGGACATTTTGTTCTTGCAACCTGCAAATGTGTTGCAAAATGTATTTTAAGGTCATATTGATTTGTCAAAGAGGACTCCTTGTGTGACATAATTGTCGGTCCTCAGTTTTCGTTGTACCCAAATAAAGCAAACTCACTAGATGCTGCTGACTCTGTTCAGTAAAGCTGTGTTTCTGTTCGTGTTTGACTCTTGTTTGGGAACAGTATGTGTACATAGTAGGGGGAGATTCAACATGCATACAGTTTAACCTCTGTCTACCAGTGCGGTGGGATGTGCTTCTAATTATGTTAAGTAACAAAGCATAATATATGGGGGGAACTGATCTGAAACATGTGCTGTCCTAAAACTCATTTTATTGAGGAGTGATGTATATCACAAAAAGTTCTAGTACAACGGTTACATAACACTGGTTCTTATTACATTAAGAGTAACTTAAAGCCAAATCCAGTTTAAAAAAAAGCTGCAAATGGGGCTGGAACATAAGATTCTTAGTGTTGCTGATGGGATGCAGACTATGGAACATTATGTCATATTGTCAAACTGAAAAAAAATGCTATAAATATGAGAGTAAGAGAGCTTAAAAATTAAAAACAAAGGTGCTGTAACTTTTAAACAAAGTTTAGAAGGGATGCATGTATTGTGGATTTGATAGATTGGGGGGGGGGGAATCTAATAGCTGTAAATATTAATTCAAATTTTAAGTTTTCCTTCTACACAGCTGCACTCACATTTTCAGTGTTTAAAATTCTCCAGCTGTATCATCTTGTTTTCCAGGGTCAAAACAATGTAAATGCTGATCTAAAAAAAACAAACAAACAAAAAAAACCAGAACATAATATACTGTAAACAACAACAACAAAAAACATAATAAAATTGTGAAATTCTGGCAGCAAGGATATCAGATTTTTAATTTTTTTTAAAGGAAAGTTATGTTCAAAAACTTTAAAAATGGTAGAAAAAAAAGACATCTGTACAATACAAATGGGGGAATTATGTACAGTTTTGGCCTGTTTCTTTACAATTAGTATTTTTTTATTTTTATTGAATATTCTCTATAATTTATTTATTTATTAATTTTTATTGGCAAATGACTGTAAAATAATGTTGTTTTGCTGTTTCAATTCCAGTAAATTTTTTTGTAATTTTAAGCCTTTTCATGTTATGGTAAATAGTCTGCACTTATTTAGCACTTTTCTACCTTAGTGCTACTCAAAACGCTTTACATTGTGTTTCACACTCATCCATTCATACACACATTCATACACCAATGGTGACAGAGCTGCCATGCAAGGTGCTGCTTGCCATTGAGAGCAACTCGGGTTTCAATGTCTTGCCCAAGGACACTTCGACTGTGGAGGGGCGGTTATGTTATTAAATACTTGTCAGCTTAGTCACGTTATAATTAGCAGGTTAGCTGCTCTGCCAGTGACCAGTGTGAAGTGGATGGGCAGTTCACTGTCTGGCTACCACCAAGATTTTGCAAATTAAAAAGTTTTGTTCTCAAGACTTGCATAACATTTTAATAGGAAAGATTATTTCCTAATCTAGCATAATGTTAAGAATTTCAAATTGTTTCTTTTTTCAGGTTTGAAGTCCTGTAAATGCTGATCTGTAAATTTGTGCACATATGTTGGGGTAAATGATTTTACACAGTTACACTCGAAGTACAGACTGTTCTCTCTGGGTTAAAAACGCCCACTTCTCAGACAGCTGCCCGCACAGTTGTAAGTGTGCAAAGACACATGTTTTCTGGCAGCGTTGTCGGGGAGGGGGGGAGGAGGAGGAGGAGGAGGGGGGGGGGGATGAGGGGGATGAGGGGGAGGGGGGGCAGGATGGAGGTGGGGGCGTTTGCTCTCTGCTGATGTACTGTCCAATAGCGCCACGTGCCCAGGATGCAGGGTTCGTATCTCGCTGCCACGGGCTGCTTTTGTTGCACAAATGCAGCCCAAACAAAACTTGCAGGTGATTACCAAGTTAATTAGCTAAAGTATGTTTGCAAAGTTACTCTAACCTCAAAGACCAGATCCATGGCTAGTGAGACATGGCTCTTAAATGTATTTAGCATATTCAAAATCAGCATCTGATCAAGGGTTCATGAGGTTGTGTGAACACGTTTTCTTCCTCTTTCAGAAAGCGATGCCAGAAAGACAACATCACATTTCACCCCAACAACACAGTGTCCTACAGAGAATACAGGAAGTACTTTTTCGAGCCCGCCATGTCTAATGGGACGGAATCCGATTTTGTGACCATTCCAAACATGTTGGTGTTGGTAAGAAGTTGTTTCTCCCTCCTCGTTGTGCATTACCTGTTTAGTTTAGTTCTTTCTTCACTCGTCTGCTCCTGTGGTTTCAGGGTGCAGCGGTGATGATGGAAAATCTTCCGTTTGCTGTGCGTTTGATGATCAGCGCCACTTTCAAGACATTCAACGAGGGGCCCTTCCTGAACAAGACAGTGGGGGAGCTGATGTGGGGTTATGACAGTGGTCTGGTCGATTTCCTCAATACATACCTGCCCGGCATGCTGCCGTCTTCGGGAAAGTTCGGTCTTTTTGCAGAAGTGAGTCGTTAAAAGGCTTTACAATTTTGAGGTTCAGCTTTATGATCTCCATGCGGGGGGGGGGGGACAGGATGACATGGAGACGACATGCCAGCATGCATTGCTGAAGTGATCGGTTTTGTGTGTTCAAAGTTGAAAGCCCTCTTGATTTATATTTAATGGCACATTCTTTACATATAATATGAAAACCATTGGCTGGGTGTTCTTTCGGCTGGTTCATCACCAGGGAAACTAGTGACCTTAGAACAGCATGGTGCCCAACTTTACCATTCATAATGGTCTGTCAGGCAGAATTTGACCTTTTTTGGAGCTGCTTTCTTATTGACTACAGCTCATAAATCTCAGCAGTGCTTGCAGTGTCCTGTGGCAAAAGTTGAGCCAGGTTATTTATGTTTCTGAGGCCTTTGGCTATTAGAAAGCTCATCATTGCATAGAGATGTTAGTATCTACATATATTGCCATCTTTGCAGTGCAGTCACGTATATTAACAAATCAAACATTTACCAGGTTTTCGACTGTATGTGAGCATCTCATCTTCCATTGGACACCAAGCATGTATTTTCCCATTTTTCAAGTTCCAAGTTATACACTGTCCCACCACCATGGTTTTAATTCCAGTCTCTCAAATCTGAGCATTTGCTGCTGTTTTTTTGTTGTTGTTGTTGTTGTTGTTGTTTTTTATTGTAAATTAACATCTATCTTAATTACCCTTGCTCAGCGTGATTTTTTTACTTGTTCAGTCAGGAAATTATAATCCCATGCTGATAAAGTATGGTATTATCTTTATTTAGTTCAACAACTCCAACACTGGTCTGTTCACCATTTTCACTGGAAAAGACGACATCAGGAAGGTGCACAAAGTGGACTCCTGGAATGGCCTGACAGAGGTGGGACGCTGACATGGTACCTGTAGCTGTTTTATGTTTGTTTTTCACCAAAGTCTGACTGTCTTCTCTTTGTTACCAGCTAAACTACTGGAGGACTCCTCAGTGCAACATGATCAATGGAACAGCTGGGCAGATGTGGCCTCCCTTTATGACAAAGGAAAGCACGTTGCCTTTCTACAGCCCTGATGCCTGCAGGTAAAAAAGCCTTTTTTTCCAGTTCTTTTAAGAAAAAAAAATCTCTCACAGGTCCTGCATACTTAGAAATTTTCCTTTTCCAGATCAATGGACCTTGTTTACCAGCGTCCTGGCGAGATGCATGGTATCCCTCTATATCGATATGTTGCGCCCAAGACCCTGTTTGCCAATGGGACAGATTACTCTCCCAACGAAGGCTTCTGCCCCTGCAGACAGTCCGGCCTGCTGAACGTTAGCAGCTGCCGTCACAGTGAGTATCTGTGCATCTGTATCACAAAGATTACAGATGTTTGCTTTGTAGTTCATGAGATTACTGTCTGAATGTGACATAATCATAATGATGATACCATTTATCAGCCAGAAACAGAAAAAGTCTATCTAAAGATTTTCAACTTTCTGATGGACCTTGTACACATGATAAGATAAGATGAGATAAGATCGAACGGTAATAATCTTGAAATTCTTGTGCCTCATACTGCTCAGAAGAAATTACAAAAACATGAAAGCAGTACTTCACAGAATAGCAATAAGATATAACTATACTACATTACTAAAAATAAAAATAAAACTAAGCTAAAATAAGGCAAGAACAGATAATTAGGAAGTAATACTGTGATACTGAAGTAGTAATATTGCACATAATATTGAAATATTGCACATGAAATAACATATGTCATGCATGACATATGGTTAAATCAGGAAGACCAACCAAATCTCAGCTTAAAATTGTGATATTTAATCGTAATGACTTTATGACCAAAAATATAGCATTTGCACCAGATTCTGCAAAAAATACATATCCTGCGCTTCTCAGCACAACTGAGATGTCATGATTCATTCAACTATGACCAAATTTCAGACGTTTCCAGCTGAACTGCAGGCTGTGTTTATACAGAGCAGAGAGGAGATGACAAGGGAGACTGAGAGGAAAATAAAACATACTGGATCAATATACAGAGGAGCAAGTTGTTGGAAGATACATTAGGCATGGTGAATGTCTTTCTGGAGCTGATGTGCAGAGTAGTGGAAAAAATGTTTGTAGAGGCTGTAAAATGTAAATAGTTAGTTATCTAGTATGTAGAACAACCAGTGAGCTCAATCACCAGATCTAAATCCAATTGAAAATTATTTTTAAAAATGGAGAAAGACAAGCTCAAAAACAAAGCAAATGTGTTTGAATTTGTGCAACAGGAATGGGCTACTGTGACAGCAGAACAATGTCAGAAGCTGGTGGAGAGCATGCCAAGATGCATGGCTGCAGTCATCAAAAACAATAGTTATGCAATCAAGTACTAACTCCTGTGTGTATAATGTAGCTAAAACAGACAGAAAAGAAAACATGGAATGCCTAAAAGCACTGTTTTTGGCAGTACAATGCCAAAAGCTGTTGATGTATAAGTGATTTTGGTTATTAAGAAGAAAACCATGGAAAATGGCTAGATTTCAGCTCTTAGATTAAACTCTTATGAGTTATTTTTATTTTTTATCATTATATTTGTCTAACAAATGTACCTTTATTTGTACCAGGCATTAAAATGAACAAGAAATTGAAGAAAACAAGGGTGGTCTAATAATTTTTTCCATGACTGTATGTTTTTAAGAGGTGTTTACATATTTTAACAGAGCTTGCCTCTCTGTTATGGGAAAGGCTGTTTCACACCTCAGGCACAGATTAAAAAAGTTGCATGTCCAGTTTATGTTGTTGTGGTTTTTAGTCAGCAGAAGGCAAGTTTTGGATTGATTTACACAAATTCTGCTTTAGACATCTGCGATTTTGAGGGTTTTCTGAGGTTCGGCTGATTAACTTTGCCATTCTTTGTCCACTTCAGACTCTCCAGTCTTCATCTCTCATCCCCACTTCTTTAATGCTGATCCTGTGCTACTGGACTACGTGCAGGGTCTTAGTCCCAGTGAGGAGAACCACGGCCTCTTCATAGACATCCACCCAGTAAGCACACACAAACAAACACACACACACACCACACACTGTGTACACACGCTGTACAGCTCATCTTTTCAACTTATTTATGTCGCTATGTACGCCGTTTGCATAACGCCTGCCCAGTAGCTAGTTCAGCCCTTTGACAAAGAATGAGGAGCTTCCTCAGTCTGACATTGTTTAGTTGCTAGAGCTGCAGCCCTGTACACAGAGATCTGGGTTTACGAACTAAAGTTACCTGCCTTTTGTCAAGACATCTGACCAATAAGAACAGACTAGGCTTTTCAGGAGGGGGGCACAGGGGGGGACAGGAAGAAGAATCGTGGGGTTTTTGAGGAGTAAAGCATATGAAATGCGAACATTGTGGGCACTTTAACAGAAACCTCAGCACTGTTGTCCTTGAGGCCTGGTTTCAGTATGAGCAGAGGTGGACTGATTGCATATCGCGGACCTTTATCATGTGTCATGGTCAAGTGCAATTTTTTTTTATTGCAGAACAGAAAAACATGTTGGGGTCCGACTGACATTTAACCTCAGTCAGGTCTAACAATAGCAAGATCTTTTGAGAGTGGGTGAAGGATGGAATTTTTACAGTTTTACTGCTGAAATTGAGTCCAATGCGTTCTGTAATACTTAAAGATTGCTTTTGCTACAGCCATACTCTTAGTGTGCTGCGGTCAAAGAGTTGAGTGGAAGTATTGAAATCGCATTGAAGCTATACAGTTATCAAAGTATCTGAGCGATGATAAAGAATGTTAGACATTTGTTGTTCTTCATAGTAAAAATCCCTGATGATATCTGCTTTTATTGCATTGCAGTAACACACTGACCAATGTATATGATGACTGCCTAGCTGTTTTATTTAACTGCAACTCTGATAAGTTTGATAACGCTGCCATGGTTCAGCTTGTTTTAAATTCCTTATGCAACTGTGCCTGTGTAAATGTCACCTGCAGTGTCTCTGACTGTAATCTGCATCGCGATAAGGTAATTGGAAATTGGGCTATTTCTCCATAATTGTCATTGTTTGCGAGTTAAGGGTTGTTAGAAAATTTCTATGGCCGCAATAAACAAATCACCTTTGATAAGGGAATGGTTTTCAAATCCAGCGAGTCTACTTTTATATCAAGTTAATAATTAAGTCAACCAAGGCTTGGAGTTTTATGAATTTATTGCAAATGAAGGAGCCAGTTCTGGGCTGTGACCTAACTGCGCTACAGCTGAGATTATTATAAGTTGCTGTATTTATATACTAGAAAACACAGCTAGACAATGTAATTCTACACACTTATGGGTTTGCTGCTTACAAAAAGAAAAGGAAAAATCTAAATGGTACAGCACATACATGCCTTTCAGCCTGCTGGATGTTTGTTTCATACCAAACCCCACATTTCCTGCATGTTACTGCTACATCTGTCAAATCTAGGCAAACTGGAAACTGGAATCTTGACTTGCCATACTTACCACACATCAACACCATTGCTCCAATACAACCCTTTTTTACTTACTTTTTTACTTTTTAAGTTTTGATTTTACATCAACTGACCATCACTGCAGCTCATCTTTCTGTTGGTAGAAAAAGAAGAAACGTTAGCTGACAGCTAATGGTTTTTTCTACCCATTGAGGGTGTCTGGCTGCTCTTCTTCATATCTTAGGCGTACACAGTTTGTTGTCCTCTTCCTGAGCAGAATAAAATGCCTACAGGAACTGTAGTTGAGTCTTTAATTGCACATCTGAACTGTAAACATGTTGCTGATATGTTAGCTCCTTAATGAAATATTTGCACCGCAGCTACAACAACAATGTGGTTACTGCTGCTTAAACAAACAAGTTTATTTGATATTTTTAGCTGCTTTTCATGGGTAGTTAACAAATAATATATTAAAGATTGAAGTTACAGCTGCAGTTACCATCATTGTTGTGTTGTGAATGAAGTCACGTGTGTACAGATTAGTGTTAAAGTTTTATTTCAACATTATAGAGCGATACACACGTGGACAAAATTGGTGGGTACCCTTCGGTTAATGAAAGAAAAATCCACAATGGTCACAGATATAACTTGAATCCAGACATTGGACTGTTCTGAAGTGGCCTTCTATGAGCCCTGATCTAAATCTAATTGAACATCTGTGGAAGGAGCTGAAACATGCCGTCTGGAGAAGGCACCCTTCAAACCTGAGACAACTGGAGCAGTCTGCTCATGAGGAGTGGGCCAGAATACCTACTGAGAGGTGCAGAAGTCTCATTGACAGTTACAGAAATCGTTTGATTGCAGTGATTGCCTCACAAGGTTGTACAACAAATAATTAAGGTAAGGGTACCATCATTTTCGTCCAGGCCTGTTTCATGAGTTTATTTTTTTAAATAATTCAGTTAAACCACGGTTCAAAAGCAATGTCTGATTTTCACTGGTTAATTTCCATAGAATTTTTCTATTTATTATTACTTTTGTCAGATTCAAGTTATTTCTGTGACCATTGTGGGTTTTTCTTTCATCAACTGAGAGGTACCAACAATTTTGTCCGCTTGTGTATGTCAATTACAATTTGCATTTAATTAAAAAAATACCAAACCTGTGGTACTGATGTTCCAGTGTTTGTTTAGAGATTATTACAAATATCCGGCACATAATTGTTTAGCAGCATTACATCTAATTAGTGTCTGAAATGTATCAACAGCTGTCTGCCTTTATTCCCTGCTGAGGCATTTGGTTTTTATTGGTGTAAAACAGTCTAGAATAAGTGTATCATTATAGAAAATGTACAGACCACTCATATCTGTCTGTATCAGCACTGTTCCAGCTGTTACTGCTGGTGTCCCACATCACCACCAGCTACATTCCTATTGTTTATCCTCTGTCACTGATTTCCGCCCAACTTTAGTTCTTATTAACTTTTTATCAGAGCCATATGTCCAAAGCGGAGCTCTTAAATCCGCTTTGTGGACACATTAAGCCAAAATCCTTTAAAAGAAGAAAAGGGAACGAAAGATATCGGTTGAATGTACAGTATGTTTGCATTAACATTTTTCGCATATGGAATATCAAGTTTAAGCTCCCAGGAATTTACAAAAGTGGAAAACTGTGCTAATGTTTCAGCGCCTGGACAATTTAGTAGTCAAGTTCAACAAAAGAACATTTTGTGCTCAGTTTGTACAGATGTTTTCTTCTGCACAGCTGGCTCATATAGTTTGCTTTTGTACTGCCTTGTATCGTTGAAGCTGCATTGAGATAATGCAGAGGTGACAGTTGACAGTCTGTGAGTCTGATGGGGATTTGACGTTTTTCTGACAAAAGTAAGATCAACTGGTCCAACAGTTTCCGAGTAGAAAGTACAGCTTCACCACTGCTTTTGTTTTTTATTGACTTCAAAATGCACATAAAATGGACACAAGACAACTACTTTTTTTTTTTTTGGGTCAAGTTGTTGTCATTATGGCAACAATCTGCATCTAAAGCTTGCTCTAAAGTCAACATTTTGTTATGAAAACACATTCACTGAGAAATATTGGTGTCTGTCTTCATGGAATGTGAGCTAATATTTGGCTAGAAAGTGGTTCAATTTGTTCCCAGTAAAGTCACTGATTGGGTCTGAAAAGGAACCAAATCTAGTTGTAAACCTGCTGCTATTCCACTTGTGAATGACTACTCACTCTGTAAAATAGATACTTATAAAGTAACATAAGTAATATGTTTTTCCTTTAACCATTCCCCATGTATTGACCGGAGAATGCTGTTGTCTATATCTACAGCAAGTTTAATTTCCTGCAGGTTCAGACACTGAATCATTTCATTCTGCCTGAGGACAACAAACATGAATGCCAGTAATTCAAGGACCAGATGCCCGAGAAATAGGTGTGGCGTGAGAGTCATGCGGTTATGAAAGGGATACCACAAGGCTTTCGAAAACGTGCAATTACAGAAAACCCCAAAAATTCTTGTTCATGTGTAATGATAATGAGTCAGGAAGTGAGATGGACTGTCGAAGCAACTGTCGAAGCATGTCTTGCTAGAAAAAATTTTTTTTTGGTCACGAGAGGATCTGAGAAAATTCAGACTGATTGCTGAATCCAATTCAGTAGTTAGTCACTTCATTCAGAGTGTGAGCTGCAGGTCTGGACAGAAAATTCTGTCAGAAACACACCCAGGATACTGGGACTATACAAAATATACAAGTTGAAAGTTGCCGAAACACCCTGAACAGCGGTCAAACTTCAGAAGTCTTTACTATGTAGTCAACAGTCTTTAATGTGTTCGGCAGTTATTTTCTGACATGTTTGGTGTGTTTGTAAAGGAAAAATACATCCATTGTTTTCTAGAGATTTATTGTTTTTTTGCTGAAATAGTTTTAAAGAGGTATTGAGTCAACTGATTATGTTGGAAGATGTAATTTGTTAAGCGAATAGTTTTTTCTATTACTTTGTTCACCTAATACATAAAAAAGACATCTGACAAAATCACTGAAATACCTCCCTTTTATGATGAACAAACTGCAGCCTGACAAAGAAGTTGGAACAAGACCTCATTTTGATACAGTTTCAGGACAATCTGAACCTTATGGCCTTATGGGTGGAGACCTTGTGGCAGGACTACAATAGTTTGTACATATATGGTCCAATAAATGATCTGGACCAGTTTAGTTGCAGTTAAGTGATGTCATAGATCCACAGCATAGATATAGTCCCAACTGTAGGTCTGAGGGGGGGCTTTCTTAAATTTTAACATGACAAAGCTCCTATAAGCAAAACCAGCTGCCTAAGGAAAGGCTCTCTAGTTTGGGATAACCTCTTTTGACTAACCATCTATTCCACATTGTGACTTGACCGTTGAGTTTACCCAAAATGCACACTTTTACAGTTATCTGCTGTAAATTATGTGGATAAAAGATAACACAATACCAGTGCTTGGTTCCATTACACTGTCACAGACATTACACTGCTGCCGTTATGCATGTTTTCCCATAACCTGATGGAAAAGGGAGCAGGATGTTGTGTGCTACGGTTTCATGCCCGTCCATCTAACTTTTTTTATTTTTTATTTTTTTGTTTTTTGTTATGCCAGTTGCCGGCATCTGTCTCCGAAATATTTATTTGATGTCAAAACTGGATTAAAGTCCTGTGAAAGACCTGCATAACATGACCCCCTAAGGAATCAGTTCGACATAAGGATTTCCTTCTTTTGTTTACTCTGTGTGGCTGGAGATTTAAATGTTCCAGGATTATTGTCTCTTATTAAGAAAGTGGAAACCTTTTTTCTTTTTCTTTTTTTTATTCCCTGTGTGAGATTTGAGATGTGTGTTGTGTGTCTTTGCAGCAAACTGGTGTGCCTCTGAACGTAGCCATCCGCTTGCAGCTCAACCTCTACATGAAGAGAGTGTCAGGAATTACGTAAGGAAACTATTCCCCGAAGTAATATTGTGCAATGACATTTATCATGTATTGTTGTTATACCTTTCCATCATTCAGTATGGAGAGCTGCTGAATGTTTCCTGCCTTTATTACATTTGCTGTGCAGCCTTGGAGTTTGACGCTCAGTGTTTTTGTCTTTGTAGAGAAACTGGCAAGATCTCTGAGGTAGTGATGCCCATGATCTGGTTTGAGGAGGTAAGTTGTAAATGATGGAACCATTTTAAGTGCAGTCGTTAATGTTTCCACTCTTTTGTATGACTGTTGTTCCTGTTATGCATCTCCTCAGTACCGTTGGCTTGCATCACTTTTCACAAAAATTGCCAGAGTTTCCACATTTTAAGAAAGTGCTCGTTACAGATAATGTACAAACTTTTTCACACTACTCTACTCTGAACCCTAGATACATGCTTCACCGTGTTGAATGCATCTTCCAACAACTTGCTCCTGTGTATACTGTTTTTGAGCCATGATGGATTTATTTTATTGATCCAGGATGTTTGATTTTCCTCTGTCCCTTGTGCTGTCACTTCTTTTCCTGGAAAACTCTCTGAATTTTTAACTGTTAGTCACAGCTGAGTCAGTCGTGGCTGCTCAGCAGCACAAGGGAGCCTGATTTTAAATGAGATGCTGCATAGAATGAAGGGATTCTAATGAAATATCACAATTTTAAGCTTGGATTTGGTTACTATACCTGACATATGTCAGTCATGATTAGTTCAAGGAGCATGAGAAAGTTAAAAACTTTACAACTACTTCTGTTTTTAGAATGTCTGACTGATAAATGCTGTCATTTTGGAGACTATTATTTTTTATTTTTAAATATCACGCCTTTAAACTCACTGGCGACTTTTGGTGTTCAGATGGTTACGGCTCTTTCCAGTAGAGTTTTGCACAGTCATTCTCTGTCTGAGGCAAATCAAGAATCATATTAAAACTGCAACTACTGTGTTTGATTTACTTGTCCTCCTCCTCAGAGTGGCTATATTGACGGCCCCATCCTCAAAACGTTCCACACAAGCCTGGTTGTTCTACCTGCTGTGATGGAGTACATGCAGTACGGCTTCATATCGCTTGGCCTGGCGACCATAATAATTGCTGCACTGGTGCATTACAAAGTGAAGGTAAAATGCCACACAGCATGCAGCATGTTCACAGCTGAAATGCATGTAGCCAGTTGCACAGTTACGCATGTTCTCTCACAAGTAGATGGAAAAAGGAGCAGGAGGGATTGTGGGGAAAACGTATGAAATAAACATGTCAAAATGGGTAATCTGCATCTAATATGTACAAAAGGCATATGTTCGAAGATATAAAATTTAAAATCCATTAATTACTACTGCTCATGTAGAAAAATACAGGTATAATCTGAGTTGTTATAAACCAGATTGACCTTTTCAAAGGAAAAGTCTGGTGTTATTTTACACTTTTCTGACTGACTCTGGATTCTTTCTGGAATCCAGATTTGAATCTTTAAGAACATCTCACAAATATGTGTGAGTGTTTTTTTTTTTTTTTTTAAATTGTTAAACGTAATTTTATGAAACTGCTGGACATTTTCGTTTTTAGAAAATGTTACTCATATAGGAGAAGATACTGTAATATTTTAGTTGGGGACTATGATTTGTGTCATACTGATCTATTTTGGATTTATTTTTATTTTTTTTATAAGAGATTTAGCCACAAATTTAAGAACTATTATACATCACCAGATTTAAAATGTAATATTCATAGTAAATGCATAGTGTAGTGGTCATTTTGAGCTCCAGTGCGCCGTCACTCTTGCTCCTCTGCTGACATGTCCGACTTCAACTGGCTCGACAGAGCAAAGTTGCTTGTTTATCTTCACACTGAGGCCAACATGTAAAATATTGTCTGTTATGGCTACATTAGCTGTAGTACAGCACATGGTAGCACTTATCAGTAAGGACAAGGTAACAAATCTTGTGTTGTGTCATCCACATTGTACACTGCTGCCCTCTCGTTTGGGAGCATTCTGTTTTCAGTAAGTCAGCAAAAGTTTGATCTCTTTTCTACCTCAACATCGAACCCTCACGTACAGCTTTAAACTTAAACTTGTTGATTTTGAGAAATATATAAATTCACAGCTGACATCTTCATTTCTCCTCGATTAGTTGTCAGTGTCAAACAGGAAAAGGAAAGTAAAGCCCATTGCTGACTTGCCTTATCAGCGTCAGTCCTTCATGTGTGTGAAGAGTTACGAAACACATCACAGTTGATGTTGTATAATATCATAAAACCTACCAGTCAATGTTAATGACTAATGCTGATGTTAATGTCAGTCGCAGCACAGCTGTAGTGTTTTTTGTTGTTTTTTTTCATTGTAATGTTCGGCATTTTTGGCAGGCGGTCAGCAGCGCCATAAAACAAAATAAGGTCAACAGTTTCAGGTGTCAGTGACATCAAGGCCAACAGGGGATTGTCTAGCTGTGAGGCGACGGTCCTAACCACCAAGTCGCCTTACAGCCTGTCAGTGACATGTTTTTGTTTTTTTTTTTAAAAAAGCAACACAGCCAGTTTTGATATCAAGACTGAAAATGGGTTTATTTTTGTGTGTTTGCAGAAGTCCCGCACAAATACTGCAAACATCTCCACAGAGGTGGAAAAAACTGGGGTTTGTAAAATCTTCTCAATCATCCAAATCCAAATTATTTAGCCAATTTTGATCATCGGTAGTTATCAAACAAGTTGATTGTGAGGTTTCTTTGAGTCTAATCAGTTGATAAATAATTTAAAAGGAGCTGAAATTTACTTTGAAATCAAATGCACTAAAATTCTGTTTAAACCTTTTTTCTTTTCTCCGGATTTCCCTCTTTCAGGACAGTAATTGTGGTCCACAGATCAATAAAAACACGATGTGATTTTAAAACAATACGTCAGATATTTATTCTTCATATGTTTTGTATTCCGGTAGCGATATTGTTGTTGTTGTCTTAGTACAATGCCAATTTATTTTGTGTGCTATTGGAAGGCATAATATGCATTTTAGGTGTCACTGGACACCAAGAATGATCCTCTCAACCTTTAACCCTAATCCTACCCGTGTCATTTTAACTGTGTAAAATGACACCGTTTAAAACATAGCATGCAAATAGTGCCTGAAGTGGTGCATTTTTAAAAACTGAATAAGTATATAATAGTTATAATAACTAATAATAATCCTTTCAGCTGGGCCTGAGATGATAAGCCAAATAACAGATTATTGGCAAATACACAAAGGCAGTTCAAAGTGCATTCAATTGTTGAAAAGTAAGTGCAAAAATAAGCAAGTATACAATAAACAATAGTATAAAGCCGGAATTTACAGAATATGTGAACATTTATTAGCAACTGTTTTGAAAATTCCTCTCGTTAATCACCATTAACATCATTTAGAAGGCAAAAAGTCAAACATTTACTGGTTTCAGTTTCTCATATGTGAATATTTCGTCGCTTTTGTCTTCTATATTTGAGTTTTGACGGCATAAGGGAAGTGTCTGTGTATAGCACATTTTTAAGCAAAGGTAATTCAAAGTGCTTACTATATATATATATATATATATAGCATTTTTTACCTACTATATATAGGTAAAAGGTTAAATATATATATTTAGAAAGTAAAACAAATAAAAAGATTTAAGTTAAACTGGATAGAACAGTAAATTAAAAGATGTAAAGATAAAGTATAAAACAAATAAAAATGGAGACCACTTCAGTGAAAATACGGACAAGTTTGAATTAAAATGTATAGAATACGTCAATGTGGCACACTCATTTGCTTGCATTACAATAGCAGCTGAAATCTGTTCTAAGCTTGTTGTAAGTAAAAAGGCAAACACTACCGGTGTCACCTTCTAAAATGTAGAAAAAAGATAGTATAAAGTAAACTAAAATTTATAGACTATCTAAATATATTAAATTAAATTGGTAAAAGTAACTGTTGTTCAGCATTTATTAGTGCCAACTCCAACACTGTCAGTGCACAAGTGTAAATGCTCACAGTGGATCACCCTGTTGTAGATTCACTGCAGGAGTATAAATCGAGCTTTAGCCTCAGTTAATCAGACATTATCTGTAGAACAGAGTTTCCATGTTGACGCTTGTCTTATGCCTCGTTGCACTCTGTTGAGGTGGGCAGTTGATGCAATCAAACCTCCTGCCTCCACATTTAATTTTACCTAATGACATTAAAACCACTGAATTAACCAATGGCATGTCCTCTTAATTAACTGCATGGTTCAATTGAACACTGCCAGAAACAATTTCCTGCATGAGCTTACGGTATCTCGCTACAATCTAAAATAAAAACTATGCAGCAGCTTGAATAACACCAGCAATTTATTGTCTCTGTATTTTCTGATTGGCTCTTGAGTAAAGCAATATGGTCGTCTTTTAGGCCTCTGATAAGGAGCCGGTAAAAGGCTCACATGGCCTTGACCCGCAGGAAAAAAGTATCATGAGTTATTCAGGTGGGTGCACACACAAGGTCATGCACATGTACAGCATAAATGTTTTCAGTATTTTTGTTCATTTGTGTTTAAGCTGTGGAGGTCATCATAGAAACATATGTTCTGCCTAACATGGAAAAATAACTGATACTTGAATTTGATCCTGGGTCATTCCATACAAAGTCAATTAAATCTACAAAACATCCCCACATGACCTTCTCTGTATAATAACTTCAGTGTATTTAATGAAGCCATGAAAATTTTCACCCTCTTATACCATGAATATTTTCAGAGTTGCAGACCCTTGAAATACAAGGGTGGTTTAACATTTTATGCTTTATAATTTACTTTTGACAGCATGTTTGGGCCTCATAAGTATAATATTTAGAAACTCGACATTTAAAAGAAAAAAAAAGAAAGAAACTGCAACCAAAATTATTCACAATCTAAAAACAAAATCAGTTTTTTATTCAGCATAATTTTTTTTTCATGTATAACCAATTTTAAGCATCAGTATCATTGAAAATATGATATTGCATCCCATGATACTGATGCGCAAAGTCAGTTATTTGAAATATCCTGCTGAACAAAAAACAGATTTTAGACTTGATGTAAAAATAATTTGGTTGGTTTGGTTTTTTCATTCCAACAAAAAAAACAAAAAAAAGAATTATTTTTTTTTTATCTATCTCCTGTCCTTGTGAAATTATGAGAGCTCAAAAATACTGGAAAAGCAATTAAGAAAATTAAAACAATTAGAATTTTGACCCACTTTTATGTACTTTAAAGGCCTATAACTAAAGATATTCCCAGTATGAAGGTAAAATGTTGCTCAAGTTATTGTACATTAAAAAATCAACTGATTCTCAGAAGCTCAGTGGGCCACTGATTGACTTTTCATGGAATATCTCATCTGCACATGTTGTACAGCATAATCCAAAGCATTAAAACAATGAAATATATGTCCCTCCATTAGTGTTAGTGTTGTTTATCTGGTAAAAAAGGTCCTTAAATCACATTTAAAATGACCAGGCGAGATTAGGAAAATAATCTTCTCGAAATTCTTCACACAATTTATTAAGCTTATTTTGAAACTTTAACTGCAATTTTATTTCTGATTTTGGAGAAAAAGATAGGATGCTTACTGATGGGTTAAACTGGACCTGACACATCAATCTTGCAGTTTTCTTCTTCTTCTTCTTGCAGACGGTTCACAAACAAATACATGCTCATCATTTAGTCATTTAGCGTCTCTTTACTGGAAGTTGTGGGATGATTTGCTGAGAAGACACGTTTTGAATACAAACACAGAATAACACTGAAACAAGTTTAACAAGTATGCAAGTCACACTGTGTCTTTAATTAACTGTTTTTAACGCCTGGTTCACAGCTCCCTAATGATGGGTCTGATAACTGTGTCACTTTATTGGTGCATCTAACTTGGACTGAAGCACACTACAGGTTAAAAGTGGAAAAGTTCAGGGTTGTTGTTTGCTGAAAGCTGGTTATAGAATCAATCAACACCTTTAGGATTATAAAATGTCTTTCGGTGCAGAATATTTGCATCAGTACTGAGGAGAATAAGAGATTTTATTAGGGCATTTAACAAATCAGGCAGTTTTCATTCATTTTCCAGGTTTCTGCAGATCTCTAAACCCTTACATTTGGTTTTAAAATCTTAGGGCCATGAAATATCTTTAAAAATATAAAAAATGAATCCGTGTTAATATGATAATTGACTTAAAACATGTCAGTCAGCTCTATTGTGCATTTGCTTTTGTGATGATACAGCTTTCATTTTAAAATCTATAAATGCTTTAGATTTTCAACTGTGCAGATAGTCTAATGACATCATTCTTTTTTATTTATGTGGAATTGACTCAAAGTAGGAACCAGTGTGTCTGTTATGGACTTCTTTCACAAACAGATTACAAGAATACTAGTCAACTGTTTATGCTGATGGTTGTTTGTTGTTGTTTTGATGTAGTGTGTTTTGATGTAGTGATAGCAGCAGTTAAAGCATAAATCAGGTGATGACCTGATTTATGCTTTAACTGCTGCTATCACTGAATCACACTATAGTTGAAATATGTGAACGGGGTTATCAGCCATGGTAATTGGATGTGAGCTGCAAGTTGCCTCATGTCGGATATTTTATTAGGTTCATCTTGCAGTTAAGTGTTAAAGATGAGCATGTTGTGCGTCATTGCTGGATGATATTTTAACCCTTTGTGGTCTTAGCCACTGTTTTTATTTTACTCAGACTTCTCACTTAAAATACCATTAAGGTTCATTCTATAAAAACACAATCAGTGCCTCTCACCTGACCCCCATAGAATAAGGCGATTTTAGTTTCATTTATTTTTTTGGCTAGAAGATCAGCCTTGTATCAAATTGTAGGTAAAATGAGACCTTTGATTTGCTATAACTTATTTGGACCTACCACCAATCCCACATGGTGATTTCACCCTTGAAAGTTTACCGAAAATGCAATTTTAAAGCAAAAAACAAGGCTTTAGATTGTGACAAATGTGAATTTGATTAATGCTGCTGCAGCTCAAATGTGTTCTTCGGCCCTAAAATACCATGTGTCTGTCTCCTGGGCTCAAAAATGCCAGAAAAAGTCACTTGAATTTTAAAGTGCCAAGTTTTTAAACTACGTACTTGAAGGGCCTGTAACAATGAAAATATTCATAGTTTTAAAAGTAACATTTGCAGGGCTTCATTTAACCCTCCTATTACCTTCAAGTTTACGGACAACTTTTATCCTTGGGTTCAATTTGACCCCAGCAATTTAAACCCCCACATCCATCCATCCATTATCTATACACCGCTTAATCCTCACTAGGGTCGCGGGGGGCTGGAGCCTATCCTAGCCGACTTAGGGTGAAGGCAGGGGACACCCTGGACAGGTCGCCAGTCTATCACAGGGCTACACTCAGAGACAGACAACCAAGTACACTCACATTCACACCTACGGACAGTTTAGAATCACCAATTAACCTCAACATGTTTTTAGATGTGTGGGAGGAAGCTGGAGAACCTGGAGAGACCCCACTCTGCACGGGGACAACATGCAAACTCCACACAGAAAGGTCCCGGTGCCCCCCTGGGACGCGAACAATCAAAATTGTTACCCAAGTTTATGTGTAAATAGCCCTTTAAATAAAACTGAAAGAAATATGTCAGTCACTTATTTAGAGATGTTAAACATTGAATGGGTTCAAATTGACCCAAAAGATACTAGGAGGGTTAATGTACTGAAGTTTTTTTTTTAAAATCTGCTAATTCGGAGGCAAGGGTGGGGCGCTGATAGATTTTTCATGGAATCTGCATGTACAGCAGTCAGTGACGGTGCAGGTAGAAACTTTTTTCAGATTTGCTTGATGTTTTTTTTTTTTTTTGTCTGAAATTCCATATATTAGATAATATAGTTTAAAATGCAGTTCTGACTCATTTTTCAGCTCAGTAAAACTATGTTTGGCTTCTTCTGACTTTTGTTCCGAAAGTTCAGGTAACAGACAAAAGTATGAATTCTGAACACTGAATAACAAACTTCTCCTTCTGGTCCCCAAACAGAAAAATAAATTGGACGGTAGCGCTGCATCAGAAGGAAACACAAGCACTTCATCTGAAGAGCGAGACACTCTACTACCAGACAAGACAGACTGACACACACTCTAATAGACACACCCAGCTGGTGCTGTGGACTCCTGACGACTAAAACCATTCCAGTATCTTGAACTGAAACACTGTCACGAGCTGCTCTGCTCTGTACAGTGAATCAGACTCAATTTTATTTTACTGCACTGTAAAGTTTATGAAACTCTCAGCCAAAGACTCACTTCATAAAACATGTTCGTGTGGAGGCTGATTTGTCTCTCGAGGCAAAGTGAGTGGAGATCACTGAAAACCTGTTTTTGTATAAACAACTACCAAAAGAAAAAAAAATGTTTTAAATGTGTTCATTCTGCTCTTGATGGGAACATTTTTATGACTTGACCAGGAGCAGTAGAAGACAGTTGCTGTGGTAGACATTTTCTGTGATTTTAGAGAAATTATAATCGGAATCAGAAAAACATTATTGATACCTGAGGGGAAATGTTTCTGTATTAACAACAAGGGAATGAAATGGCAGAAAAGCTCAGTCTCTGTGTGACAGCTGCCAGGTTTACAGTATTTTACTACCAACGTGCCTTTAAGAGGAAACATTTCTTTGTTTACTCTGGCTGACTTCCAGGTCCTTGTATTTTACATTTGCTGTTTATGGAGAGGAGTTAAATTTGCTGTTGAGCCTCAAGTAGACTATCAAGCACTCTTCTGACAACCAGCAAGAGCAAATGCACTCCAATGTGTACCCTGCTGTCTTCTGAAAGGTGTGAATGTATTTCTTGATGCCATTTGGTGTCGAGCACCTCATGTTATAAATAAGTGAATGAATTAAGAAAAACACGGAAGTAATAATTCATCTGCGTGATCACATTTTACATCGATGTTGATCTCTGAAATCCAGACTCTCTGTGTTCTGCTGTCTGATCTTTGACTGATGTTCAATTCTTTTGTCTTTTAGAAACAAAATTGGATGTAAATAAACATTAACTAAAGAACAAGGCTGATTATTGACTGGCTGATTTTTAGAGATGGGTATTATCACAGGTAAGGTAAGTCACCTGCTGCAATGTCAAAAAGTACTGTAAAATAAAAGAAAATACAGTAGTTTTCTATAAATATAAAAACTTTTTAGCCCTAATTTTACAGATTGTGTAGTTCTTTTCTTTTTGAGGTTTAAAGATGGATATGAAGAAATTTAAGGATATTTACATGTATAGAAACAATGCAAGTATGTACAGTTTTATAGTTTGTGTGTGTAAAGAAATAAAATTAAAAAAAACTGTAACAGTAGCTTAGGCACCAAATTTACCTGAAAATAACCACATCATAAAAGCAGTTAGTTTTCAAAATTAAAATGGACATACATTTTTTTTTTAGCTTCAATTTTACCTGAGATCATTTTTTATATATATATATATATATTTTTTTTAGATAAATGCTAATGTTTACTGAACGATATTTACATTTGTAAAATCAAATATATTAGACAGCCTGTAAAAAGTATTCATCCCCCATTGATGTTTACCCTTTGCATTGCTTTTCATGACCATGAATGATGGTCAGCATCATTTGGCTTGTGTTCACCCCCCTTAAAGGGACTCACCAAATTCAACACAGAAGCAGCCAGTTGGTGCTGGAAGTTACAAAATTAGTGAAATAGAGATAATCTGAGTGCATTGGTCGTGGCCCAAGTGATTGCAGTATAAAGACATTTGTATATTGGACGGTGTAGTCACTGGTGAATCAGTAGTCAGATAGGCAGCACGAGCCAGCATATCACAGGGGTTATGAAGTGGGCACCTCCTTTCACTGATGTTTCGTTAAGTTAGGCCCAGACGTTTCAGAGAGTCTTAACAGTGAGCTTTGGCATCCCATAGTCACCCCTTCCATGCCAGCTCCCACCACATCCATTAGCAGAACACCCCAATTTACCAACAGAACCTACACAGTACTGTCACGTTCAACAGACCCTGACTTCATACATGCGAGCTCCAAGTCGTGACAACGCTGATACTACCTTCCCTATTTTGGCCCCCAATTGACATTATTTTTCCTCATCCAGATTCACTGACTTGTCCATCCATCCATTATCTATACACCGCTTAATCCTCACTAGGGTCGCAGAGGGCTGGAGCCTATCCTAGCCAACATAGGGCGAAGGCAAGGGACATCCTGGACAGGTCGCCAGTCTATCACAGGGCTACACTTAGAGACAGACAACCAAGCACACTCACATTCACACCTACGGACAATTTATAATCACCAATTAACGAGGGCCATCTGATATTTCTTTTACCATCTTTCGCTGATTCTGTCCACACACTCCCAGTTCTCCCAATAATGAGATGGTTGATCATACTACAAACCTTCTACATCCTACTACTGCTGGACGAACCCTAGCTCTCCAACCTCACTGTCCTGTTTCTGCTGCCAACTTTGCATATCTAAACTGTTCTTTCATATGCCTTCACCACTGAGTCCTCACAGGGCACTGTCAGACTTTTTGCTAACTGATCGACCACAGCACTATGTCAGGCCTCAGGTTAGTGCAGACTATCTCCTGTGGCACTACAAGTTTTCCTCCCAAATCTACCTACATCCAATCCTTACATCCCAATCCTTAGTGCCCTTTAGCTGGCTTGACTGCCTATTTACAAACCTACCATCTTTGAATTTCTCTCCTTCAAGGACCAACTGAATGGCTGCACTCTTTCCCTGATTATATCCTGAGTTCACCTGTTGTTTCCTACTTTCAATCCCTGCCGCTAAGCTTTTTTAATACCTGGTTTTGTCGCCATATATAATAACCTTGACTAATCTTACAACCTGACAGAATATGCTTTGAAGTTGCTGTCACTGTACACAATGGGTCCCCCCCTACCCAAAGTTGTGGTCTGTCCAGTTATGCTTCCTCTTTTGTACACTCTCCTAATTTAACCCCCTGTCCTTGCTTAGCCCGATCCACTGCCTTTGAACACTAATGACTTCCTCTTCCTGACGTATTGGCTACACTACCACTTTCCTTCATTCTTTAGGACTTGCCTTGTTCCTCACTGGCCTGTCTGACCTAAGCCTTTAGCCCCCTGTGACTCTGCTGCATGTTCCCTACAATCTCTAATGTCTGTCCAAGAGCTGCCTTTGCTTCCTGTACTGCATCTCCTGGAGTCCATTTCCCACCTTTAGCTGGATTTGGAACCAACCTACCAACTACTGTGTCTTTGTTCCAAGATAGCAACATCTCTGTCCTGACTTTCACATACTTGAACTTCTCTGTTAAGCTGGTATTACTGATAGCTGGAGTATGCCCTTTCCATACAATGCCACATTACTAAGACACAGAGGAATTCCTAACCATGTCCTAATGTATGAATTCACCATCCTCTCTATTCTTTCCACCTTTGAAGTCAGAAGTTCATACACTGACAGTGGCGAGATCAAACTAGCAAACAGACCATGGCAAACGCCCAAGCTTCAACTTTCCGGGGAGCTCTATCTGATCACTATTATGCCTCATCTGTATCTTCTTGAGATTCTTATTTAATCTCTTTAGTAACCTTTTTGTACGCAGCAATGTTGTGGTTACTTGTATCATATCATCTATATAGACACTAATAGGTGGGAGCCACATCCCATTCTGCCGCCACTGCTCTGATGATGACCTCCATCGCCATCATAAATGCTAGTGAGGAAATAGTACACCCTGCCATAATCCCTACTTCTAGTCTCTGCCACTCTGTTGTGAGTCTGCTGTACTTACACACATTGTAACATTTTGGAAATATGCCCACACCAGGTTTACAACTACCACTGGGACATTAAAAAGTCAAATGCACTCCAAATGAGGCTGTGTTACTGAACCAAATGTACTGGCCAGGTCTAAAAATACCTCATGTAGATTTCTTTTCTCCGTCTTAGCTGCTTTAGTCTGGTGCAATATCACACTAATGTGTTTTATGCACCATGCACATCCTGGGATTCCTGCTTTCTGCACTGTAGTATCCATTCCTCTCTAAATATTTTGCTAGCCACTGTGTCACTATACTCAAAAAAAATCATACCCTCTACATTTGGGAGGGATGTAGTCCTAAACTGGCTTAAACCTGAAAACTCTTTCTCCTTGGGAATTAGATTCCACCTGCTTCACACCAAGCCTTTGGGATGACTTGTTTATCCCACACTCTTCTGAATAACTTCCCCAAGAATTTAACAACATCAGACGTACTTTTATAAACCTAGTAGGGGACTCCATTCGGCCTAGGGCTGAAGAAGCCTTTGCACGCCTCAATATAGCCTCTACCTTCTTCCACCTAAGTGGCCTTATATCCATGGGATATTTCAGAATATTTCAGGAAGAAGGCCCATGTTTCCAATCTTCCTTGGGTGTGAGTGTTTTTTTTTTTTTTTTTTTTTTTAAGGGGTTTTCTAACTTGAAAGCCTTGAGTTGCCCTCTGTTTTCTTAATTAAGCAATCCTTCTTTCCTTCTCCTTTTTCTTCCTCCTTAGATGTTCTGCCCTCCTGAGTATTGCAATCCTCCACCCTTTTCCTATCATTAATCCCAAGTCTTTCTGCACCACATGCATAAATGATGTCCCCAATTCTCTCTAATAGAATAGAATAGAATAGAAAAATACTTTATTTATCCCAGTCTGGGAAATTACTGTGGTACAGCAGCAAGAGAAAAACACCAATCCCAACAGAAAAAGAGCCAAAGTTAAATACTATTTTAAAAAATAAAAATAAGTGAATAAAATAAAATAAATAAAACAACTGTACAAAATGTGCAAATCGAAAAAAACAGTGCAAAAGACAAAGGGTTTTACAGAGCAGAGAGCTGAGAATGCTCTCTGCCAGACAGAGGTGAGGTGTTGTACAGAGTTATTGCTCTGGGCAGGAAAGATTTCCTGTACTGGTCCTTGTGACAGCGGAGCTGAATCAGTCTGTTTGAGAAGGAGCTCCGCTGCCTGTCCAGAAGGGGGTGAAGAGGGTGGTCGGGGTTATCCAGAATAGATAACAGCTTAATTTACTCATCGCTGTTCCCTCAAGCCCATCTAACAGGGTAAAGGGTAGGGAAACAGTAAACAAGGATCTGTCATTTGCCCCAGGCCATGTAACTCTATGCTTTTGTCCACAATTTCTCTGTCTGGCTGGTAGACTGACCTCTGTATCATCCACATCCCTTCCTCTAGCACTATCCCCCTCAGTGGCAGATTCACTAATATGCTACAAACTCATTTCCACCTGTAGCTGGACATCAGCTGACTGACTCAGCTGACATTTCAAGAAGTACGGATCAATGCTGCGACTCTGCACTACCTTCACCATGCACTTCTTCTTCCCTTGATTTGTTCTAAGGCGCCTGACTGTAGTTACATTTTGCCAAGCGCAAGGGTAAAGCTCCTTTCTTCTGCCATTCTATGCCAGTCCTCTATTAATGCTCTTTTTAAAAATGTTTTTTAACAGGGTAGCTCTGCTACTGAAACTTACAGCTGTACGTACGGAGGAACAAACTGATTTTGTTGGAGTGCTGCAGGTTAACATTGGTCTAGGTTTTGTTCACATGAGGAAATCGACGGAGTTTTCCCCTCGTTCTCACATCTCGCCCGTCATCTTCCCCGATGAAAGCGCTGATCACGGGTGAACAGGTAGAGAGATTTAACGCAGAGGAATTTGACCTCTTTATCTGTACTGCGGTCTTTATCTTCAGCGATAATGACTTCCAGTTCTTCTCAGAAAAGACACCGCAAGGTTGAAAGTCAAAGTCTGGTGAAGCACTTGCTGTTGCAATTCTATATAGAAGCTTAATTTAGCAATGAATCCAGCCAATAGACCATTTCAACCGATTTTACATTCATCTATTTATTGCTAAACGACTCTCATGTAAACTTTACAGAAACAGGGTCAGTCACTTAAACTGAAGAAGGTACTTGTAATATGAAATGTTTAAGCATAAATTACCTAACTGATGTACATCATAAATTGTAGAGCATTAACTACACTATTTATGTTTTAAAAATCTGTTTATTTAGTTTTATATTAAATAGGGTGTGTGGTTTTTTTGGAGTGCGCCTCTGATTTTAGTTCTGTTTTTTGTTTAAAAAACAAAACAAAACAAAACAAAAACTTTGTTGACAGCAGACAACGCTAAAGATCAGCAAGTGATGAGCTGGACTTTGGCATTTAGATCAAAATCACGTGTCACTACAGGTGTCAGTACTGCAGCCTTTCAAGCAAAGCCAGCAGTCAGAGGTGTGACTTGTGCCCAGGTGTTTCCTTTTACGCACACTGTTTGCTCATTAGACAGCAGTGGGTGTCCAAGTTTCATGCCAGTGTGTGTTGTCCTCTGCTGAAATAAGAAGTGGAGCCAGAAGGCAACAAAAACCACCAGAAAACTCAATGTTACAGTGAAACAACTCATCTTCAAGGAGAGAAATAATTTTTAAAAAGTCCTGGAGACAAATGACAAGAACATGTAGAAATCTCTAAAGAATTGACTGGTATGCATGAAGAAAAGCTGCAACAATTTAGCTGATTAGTTGGCGATTATGAAATTAATCGCCAACCATTTGAGTTGGAATAATTTTCAAGCAGAACATTTCCTGATTGCAGCTTATTAAATGTGAATATTTTCTGGTTTCTTTCCTCTATGACAGTAAACTGAATATCTTTATGTGTTGACAAAAGACATTTGTCATGTTCAGCATTGGAGAAACGGTGATATTTGACTATTTTCTGACATTTCATAAACCAAACAGCTAATCGATCAATCCAGAAAACAGTTGACAGATGAACTGACAATCAAAACAATTGTTAGTTTCATTGCTCATGAAAAACAACTGCAGCTGATGGTCATCTGTTCAGCCTTTTTTTTGAGATTTCCACACAAACAAATTCAGACAGTAACAGCTCCACTACCGTAGGGACAAACTGAACAGTGTCAGGCTCTAGTGGTTCGAGACACTTGAAGAACTTAGAAATACAATAAGTGTCTTTATCCTGAAAAAGTGTAGCAAAAATAGACCATTATTGCCTCCTGTAAATGGTAAATGAGAGTGTGAAGGTGATATTGTGACTTTCTAAGCAACCTTTTATCAGTTAATTTTTGGAATATTTGATTCTTTCCTTCCCTGGTTCGCATCCCGGTTAGGACGCCTGGGATAATAATAATTAATAATTGATCAGATTTATATAGCGCTTTGCTAGACACTCAAAGTCACTTTACACTGTCAATTATTCATTCATACACATTCATTCCGGTGGTGGTAAGCCACAATTGTAGCCACAGCTGCCCTGGGACAGACTGACAGAGACACGGCTGCCATTTTGCGCCTATGGCCCCTCCGACCACCACCTCAAACAATCCAGTGCATTCACACCAGGCAAGGTGAGTGAAGTGTCTTGCCCACCGACTCGCTCTACCACGTGAGCCACAGCCGCCCCATACAGATCCACACCGATCTTTCTGTGTGGAGTTTGCATGTTCTCCCTGTGCAGCATGGGTTCTCTCCAGGTTCTCGGGCTTGCTCCCACAGTCCAAAAACATGCTGAGGGTAATTGGCAACTCCAAATTGTCTGTAGGTGTTAATGTGAATTTGCTTGTCTGTCTCTAAGTGTAGCCCTGTGATAGACTGGTGATCTATCCAGGGTATCCCATGCCTTCACCCTGAGCTGGGATAGACTACAGCCCCCTGTGACCCTAGTGAGGATTAAGCGGTGTATAGATAATGGATGGATGGATGGATGAGTCTTTCCTTCATGTGAACTGCTTCTTGTCACTTCTGCAGGGTTAATCTCATATACTTTGTAAGAGAAGCCTTGTATTTGTGCACCTATATAACAACATGACTTTGGTGATCAAAAGTAAAGCTAAATTTAGTTCAAATGTTTCTTAGGTGGTACAAGAATAGAATAGAATAGAATAGAATAGAATAGAATAGAATGCTTTTATTGTCATCATACACAAAGTACAACAAAATTAAAAGCAAACTGTTGGAAGATACATTCAGCATGGTGAAACATCTTTCTGGAGTTGATGTGCTGAGTAGCATCACAACATGTGTAGAAGTTGTAAAAATGTAAGTAGTTAAATATCTGCAGCATGTAGAGCCACAGATTGTTTTTCTAGTGTGCAGACACCTCATAAAATGCTGAACATGTTGATTTAAATATTTCTCTCTATCCAGCCATTGCTGGGCTGTGACAGGTACAAATTAATACACATTCAGAAACTGCTGCTTGGAGTTCAGAGTGTAATTGTTCAAGATTGTTTCCAAATTTAAAATCAGTAAAAGATCTGTTGCGCAAGTGAACAAAACTAACAGTTCTAACTCAGGACTACAATGTAGTTTAGGATGCAGCCTTAAGACCTTTTCCAAGAAAAAGGAACTCTTCAAACATCTATTTTATGAAACCATGCAAAATTTTGCCTTCAAACTATGAATAATTTCCAAGTTGCAGACTCTTAAAGTACATTGTGGTGGATCCGAACCTTGCGCCTTTTAATTTGCGTTGCTTTTTCCAGCCTTTCTGAGCCTCACAATTTCATCTGTACAGCAGATAGACACATGACATTTTCACAAATGAAAAACACATATAAACTCTGTAAAGACTGCAACCAAAATTATTTTACATCCACTCCAGGTGTCATAATGAAAAGCCTGAATCAATAAGATGTGATACCGACACTTTACCTACATTTTAATACTAGGGTCATCTTCTAGTCATGATTCCTTGTGTGTCAAAACAGTTTTCTAAAACAGCCATACTTTAACACTTATAAAATGTCAATTGTGAGATTCCATTTACCGAAGAAAAAAACAGTTAAAACCATGATAATTCCTCCACAATCTACTGTTCCGTAGAAAGGACAAGGGTTGGAAGCCAAGTTTCCAACATCATCACTGTTGATCACAATCTGAGGGCAGAAACAGGCCAACAGGATGGATCTAATCTGATCAATGTGATTTGTCCAAACTATTGTATAAAACAAGAAGCTGCATTCACAAGTATATGATTATATTAGAAGATCGTTTTTAAACAGAAGGAACCATGGCCAGAAGAGGAACTTGATTTCAAAATCTAACCTTCTAGAGAATGGGGGCTGCTGTGTTTTCATGTGTCCTCCAGCGTGGAGGCAGTTAACATTCTTTTGCACATATGAAAACACAGACTTAACATTATAATGGCTTTATGTATAAAATAACAGTGTATGCGCATGTAAAAGCTGAATCGGCGGAAACTGAATCTTTGATTGGCTTTTCCTTCCTGCTCATTTACTATTGGCTGGAACTTGGAGGATGTGACTGTCTTGTTTCTGTCTTGTTTGATGAATTAGGGTCAGGTCTTGGTTTTTCCATTCTGTCTGTGTCAACCTGCATACCTTTCTATGAGGGGGGTTTAGTTTACAACCTTACTGCTTCTCTAAGAACAAGGTTCTGTTCTGAAATCCATGGGGGTCCCACCATAGGATATATATGCCCCATAAAGCAGTAGCTGCAGTTCCTCTCCAGAGTTTAGAAAACAAACATAAAGGCAGCATGAAACCTCAACAGATGTCTGCTGTATGTTCAGGTTTCTTCAGAAACCCTGTCTTGGTATTTGAATAATCTAGAAGTAAGTCGACTGAAATGTCAAGCTCTGATTTATAATAGTGTTAAAATGAATGAGTTTTGTTTTTTTGTTATGTTTGCCATTTAGTGTGTGGGCTCATGAGTAACCTCTGCAGTGAGTGGTTGAACAGCTAGGTGGAACTACATGTGTGTTTTTGTGCTATTGCAGCTTTTACAGAGAATTAAAATGAGCATCAGTGGAACAGAAAGGAGGACAGAGAAAGAAAAGGAAAGTGCCTGAACAGCTTTGAAAACAGCAGAGACTGCGGTGACAACATCAGAGTATCATGCTGCTCTCATCTCAAAAAAGCAGATAACACATCTCATAGCTCAGTTTGCATCATTTCAAATAACTGTTTTGCTGCACCATATCAGATTCTGTTCAGAGTTTACTCATTTGTTATTTGGAACCCAGAACTAAGTTCCATAGAATATTTTGGCTCAATTTTAAGAATACCATGTGTTTGGACTCTGTTCTGCACTCTGAGGTTCAATGGCTAGGTGGAGCTAGAGTCGTGTTTTTGTAGCACAGCAGCTCTTACTGAGATCATCAGTAGAGAAGAAAGGAGGAAATTCATTTTAAAAAGCTGAGACTGCGGTGAGGAAAAAGCCACTCAGCGAAAGGTTTGCACACTTTTTTTTAAAAAAAAACACTTTATTGTTTCTTTAACACAGAAATTATACAATACACAGAAACAGAGCCTCCCCACCCCTACCCCTCAGACAGCACATGCTATGTATAGTTACACACAAAAAAAAAAGAAAAAAAAGGCAAGACCACAATAATACTGACATCATAATAAATATCAACAAAACATTATCAAGATAACAAATAAAACAGAATAGCAAAAATAATAATATTTTCCTACTGGTTTGTTACCAGTCCACAGTATGTAAACATAAAATAAGGGTAACCAGTCAACAACCGCCAATTATACTCTGTGACCCTCAGTTTCAGGGAGGGGCCCTATTCCATTCAGAAAACTGTCTCCCCATCAAAAGCAGTTTTTTCAGATCTGCAGGTAGATAATCTAGGAAGGGTGACCAAACTTTCGAAAACAGCTCGTCCCTACCATTTAAAGCAGCCTGTAACCTTTCATGAGGGAGGATGTTAAAAGTTTCCCTGTACCACTGGGTGACACTAGGTGGAAGTGCCTTAATCCAGTTTTGCAGTATACACTTTCGAGCAACTAGAAGAAGTTTTCCAAGGAGCTTGTAATGTGAGGCCGTGAGACAGAGGTCCCTAGAGGGAAGACCAAGAAGGAAGACACCAGGGTCTTTCTTAATTTTTATTTTAAGCATCCCGCTGACTACTTTTGAAACGAGCGTCCAAAATCTGGAAATTAATTTACATTCCCAAAAACAATGAAAATACGTTCCCCTTTCTAATTTGCACTTACTGCACAGAGGAGAGATGGAGCGGTCAATTTTGTTTAAAATAACTGGGGTAATGTGCAGTCTGTGAAGTATTTTGTACTGGGTTTCTCTCAGCCGGTTACAAGCAGACGTGGACCTGATCAGGCGTATAGATGCCTGCCAATCATCGTCAATATATTCATTGTCCAAGTCTTTTTCCCATCTACGAGAGATGTCTGGTAAATAGTATGCGATAGATGAACCAAGGAGTGAGTAAAATGATGCTATGAAATGTTTTATGTTTTTGCGCTCCAGAAGAAATCTCTCAACCTCACTGTGAGACATGATTGAAAATGAGTTGTTCTGTGAAGATACAAAATGCCTAATCTGGAGGTACCCAAAAAAATGCTGCTTGGGGATACTGAATGTCTCCTGTAATTGCTGGAAGGACATTAAGGTATTATTTCTCAATAAATCAGCAATCACATGAATTCCCTTGTTTCTCCAAAAAAGGAACGTGGACGAGCTGACACCTGCAGGAAAATCAGGATTTTGGGTTATGGGAGACAGTAAAGATTTCACATTCTGCCTTCCCAGGTATTTAGATATATCATGCCATATCCTGACACTGTTATAGATGATAGGGTTGTGTTTCACTTCCGGACTTATCTTATTTGCCTCGCATAAAATTAAACTCCATGGGGTATGGGGATGACAGGCCCAGGAATCAATACAGGTCTGCCTCTTAACATATGAGTGTAACCAAAGTCAGAAGTGACGTGCATGGCATGCCCAGTTGTAAAACAACATATTAGGCATAGAAAGGCCACCCATATCTGTAGGTAATTGTAATATCTTAAGCCTCTGTCTAGGTTTCTTGCCTTGCCAGATAAATTTGGAAAATGCCTTCTCCAAGTCTAAGTTGATTTTCTTTGTCAGATATAAAGGGAGCATTTGCAAAGGATATAAGAGTCGTGGGAGCACGTTCATCTTCATTAGACTAATTCGACCAAACAGAGAAAGAGGTAAATTCTGCCATCGCTCAAGGTGTCTTTTGACTGAAGTACAAATTGGGACTAAATTTAATTTCTGCAGATCTCTCAAGTCTAAGGACACTTTTCTTCCCAAATAAGTAAAGCCAGACTTTGACCATCTGAAAGAGAAATTCTCCCAAACATCTGTGGTATTTAGAACTCCCAGTGGCATAGCTTCAGATTTACCAAAATTTATTTTGTAGCCGGATATATTGCTAAACTCATTGAAAATATCCATAATAGCAGAAATTGATAGCTGAGGGGAGGATAAGAACACAAGGATATCATCTGCGTACAAGGCGATTTTGTGTTCCTTATGTCCTATTGTTATTCCCTTTACGTCAGTATGCTGTCGAATAGTTTCAGCTAATGGTTCTAATGCTAAGGCAAAGAGGAGTGGGCTGAGAGGGCACCCCTGGCGGACACCGCTTGCTATTGGAAAGGGTTCAGAACGCCGCCCATTAGTTATGACAACTGCTGAGGGTGAGTGATATATGGTTCGGATCCACTTAAGGAAGTCCCCCCCTAAACCGAACCTCTCCAAAACATCAAACAGATAGCCCCACTCAACCCTATCGAAGGCCTTTTCTGCATCCAGGGAAACAGCCATTGCCTTCTGTTTGTGTTGTGAGGTAAATTGTATAATATTCAAGAGCCTTCTCACATTGCTGGTTGAATGTCGTCCATAAACAAAGCCTGTCTGATCCAGATTTATGAGTGTGGGAAGTAACTTCTCCATGCG
>NW_007579450.1:115644-135725 GCF_000690725.1 Stegastes partitus
TGTTCTTGAAGATAAATAATAGTCTATTCTGGAGAAGACCTGGTGGGGGATTGAGAAGAATGTATAGTCTCTATCCAGGGGGTGGAGCACCCTCCAAGCATCATACAAAGCTAAATCTTTACATAGTTCATTCATTTTTGCACCCTTCTTGGAGGGAGTGGATTTGGGGGGAGACATGTCAACATTTGGGTTAAGTGTGCAATTAAAGTCGCCTCCTAGAAGTAAGTATGCAGAAGAAAATGTTGCCAAATCTGAAATAAGCTGTGGAATAAAAGAGCTTTCATATATTGTTGGGGCATAGATACACCCGAAAACTACATGTTCTCCATAGAGGTAACCAGACAAGAGTACATAACGTCCCTCTTTATCCGATATAGTTTTATCAAGAGTAAAAGGCAGGGAGCGATGTAAGAGAATTGCAACCCCTCTACTCTTCCGATTAAAAGAAGAGTAGAATACCTGGCCTACCCAGCTTCTCCTCAGTTTTATATGTTCCAGATCTGAAAGGTGGGTTTCTTGGAGAAAGGCTATTTAGCATTTTTCTTTTTTAAGGAAAGACAAGATTTTCTGGCATTTGATGACATGGTTAATACCCTTCACATTAAGTGAAACAACCTTAAGGTCACTCATGTAAAACCAAGTCCTTCATATCCCTGGAAATATTCTATGCTTAAAAGAAGAAACATAAAATATGAAAGAAAAAGACAGCAACTGATCTGGTAGTCAGTAAAGGACTGGGACTAAACATACACTGTAAAAATAAAAATAACACAACAAATAAGACTGTCTGTGAAAACCCCTCCCCAAATAGTGGCTCAGAACACTGGATAAAGCAGAGCCCACCAAACAACAAAACAGGAACAAAGAACAACCTTACAAAGGTGCTAAGAGTTCTAGGGCAGGTGAAGCAGAGAGGTAACCTCCCACCTGTAAGAGAGAAAACCACATCAGCCGCGTGAGCGTCCACATGCATCCCCGCGCCGGTGTTCATTCTCTGCACCCCTCCCGCCCCCCTACCAACCGATTGAGGTGATTAAACCATAGTCTCACGGCAAATAAAAATCACTGAGAGTCAGGGAAAAAGGCCAGCAAATAATCAATAAATCAATAAACAATGAGGAATAAAAAGGAGTAGAGATCACACTGGCAGCAGCAACAGGTGTTAAACAAGGCCAGACCATCAGCATACTTTGTAGATGCAGAATGTTTAAGTGAAAATAACATAAAATGAGGGGAAAATCAGAAATTTAAAAGTTAACAATTAACGATGGATACCTGTACCAAATCAGGGTGTAGTGCCTCGCTCAAACGTTCCGTCCAGTTACATCGGGTCTCATCTACACCTTCGGTTCGGGTATGTTGTAGGACAGGAAAATAAAACAAAAGAATCATAATAATAAATACATGGCCTGGTATCCATCTCCCGGAATGCTGTCCCTATGACATACACAAGCCGCAGTTAATCGCTCTTCATCTTCCAGTCGGCCAAAGTCCGAGGCTGCGGTGTTACCGGTGCAGAAAAAGAGAGAGAAAAGTAATCCTTATTCCACGCTCAGAATTAACCGTTCTTGCTCAGGAATTCCTCTGCTTCCCGTGGGCTTTTGAAGCAGCGTTCCTCCCCGTTGAAGGTGAAGCATAAACTGGCCGGGTAGCGCATCTGGAACCGTAATCCTCTCTGAATGAGGCGTTCACATACCCCGTTGAACTGGCGCCGGGCTTCCCTCACCTGGGTTGACAGGTCCTGGCGGATGTAGATCTTGTCGCCCTGGTAGGAGATCTCACCTTTCTTCCGAACAGCAGCAAGGATCCGCTGCTTGTCGCTAAAATTGTGCAACTTAATAATAATGGGGCGATTATAATTTTCCTTCCGCGGGCCTAAGGCTCTGTGCGCCCGGTCGATTTTCATCGTGCCTCGTTTGGTCTCCAGCCCCAACACGTCGGGAAGCCAGGTCGCGAAAAAATCTACAGGTTGATTCCCCTCCGTCCCTTCCCTGAGACCCAGGATGCGAATGTTATCTCTGCGGCTTCTGTTTTCGTTGTCCTCGGCCCGGTCGGTTAAGATCTTGAACTTTTGTTCAAGTTCAGCTAGCTTCTTCTCCAAAGTGGTTGTGCGGTCTTCGCCATCAGAAATGCGATTCTCAGTCTCAGCTATTCGCTTTGTGTTGTCCTCGACTCGGCTGCTTAGTTTGTCAAGGACAGAATGCAGCTCGGTAAACTTCTTCTCCATGAGAGCACCAAGCTTTTCAGTAACAGTCGCAGAAACTGTGTTAGCCAAGTTTTCCTCAAAGGACATGCTGTCGCCATCATCCATGCTAGCCTCCGTGTTAGCCGCCTGTAGCTTTTTGGCTTCTGGACGTGCTCTGCGCGGTGCCTCACGTGGGTTCATATTCCCTTTAGCGCCGGACATGTTCACCAACAAAAGTGAGCGCAATATATCAAGTTAAGCCCGTCAAAAATATAGTTTATCGGTTGAGGGAGCGGGAGGTCGGCAAAAGCGATCCTCTCAGTCCGAATGCATCACGTGACCCCGTTTGCACACTTTGATATAAATAAAATAATGTTTCCGAGCTTGACAAAAAAATGCAAACTCCAGTACATCTTTTCATTGTTTCTATTCATTGTGAAGGCGGATTTGGTCATAAAACAAACTTTATTTATTTTAAACATAAATAAAACAGAAATAGAATTTTTAAAGAAAGTATTAAAAAGACCATCTATGGTGTAAAATTACTGTCTTACTGTGTGTCTTAGGAGGTGCTGGGATAGTTTGTGTGGTGAAAAGAATCTCTCATCGCACAAAGATGCAGGTAATCACACAGATTTTTACTTTCTTAATCTAGAATCTGATTTATCAACAAGCATTGTTGCATACCAAACTTACATATGGTCAATATGTTTTATTGATAATAAAATTAGGATTAAAAAAAAAAAAAAAAAACACATTAATAAGTCTGTAGTGCAAAGCTGCACTGTGTATAATCGACCAGATGTGTCTCTACTTCTTGTTCTAAGGATCATACACGTGATGAATGGCCACTCAGACAGTTTGTGTTACATCATACTTTTAGAAACACATTATAAAATACAAACACCAACACATTCTGACACACTGATTACAGATCTGTGCAGGAGAACTGAAGTAGTGCCACTGTGTTGATAGCAGCTCACTGCACTGTTCATTCCATTACAAAACAACACTTGGACAGAATGTAGACACAAGTAGCAGATTCCCATATCCAGTGTAGACTGGAAGTAAAAAGATGAAATAATGCTTTCTGTTATAGATATCGCATTTTCCAGCTAATTTCCTAGAATTTTTCTTCGTAATTTCCTTAAAAAATTGCTACTGCTAAAAGTTACAAATGGAAATGGAGAACAGATGAGCTGCTGTCATAAAATCTTTCCCTAGAGAAAAAGAAAGATGTTAACTAGGACCAAACAAATGGTTCTTTGCATTGATGCCACAGAAGAATTTTTGGTTTGTTTGTTTTTAAAGAACCCCCAAAGGTGCCTCAAAGAACCTTAACAAAAATAGATTCTTCAAGGAACCATTTTCAAGGTAGTTAATTGTTGCCCTACCTGGTTCTACAGACTTCTATCATAGAAAGTCACTCGGTGTGCTACTGGAATAGTGCACCCTGTGTAGCTGCAACAAATGAAGGATGGTCCCCCCACCCTGATCATCTGTTATTGTTTATGCCTTAAAATGACACGCAAAAGGCTTAAAAAGCATAGAATTGACACACAAATTGCTTGAAATGTATAGAAATCAACTATGAAAAGCTTACAAAACACTGACATGAAACACAAAAAGTTTAAAAATGTCGAAATGACACGTGAATACCTTAGAAAATGACAAAATAACATTCAAAATTTATATGCAATTCCGTGATATCACGTACAGTTCTATTTTGATACCAGGATTTAATAGTCGGATAATGAGTTCTGGACAGGTCTGGTCTGACAGAACAACAGCTGAAAAGATGCCAGCTTTGAGAGATTTGAGAAACTGTGATGGACATTTCTCACTGTTTTCTGATGTTTTAGACCAAATGAAGTTCTGATGATTAAAGTAATTGTCAGTTGCAGCTCTAATTTTACACGATAACCTGCCAGCAAACCAAGTAACTCCAACAGAGATGAAGAAGCTTTCATACTTTACGGAACTGCATAAAGTGCCTGAAGAACGATCCTCTAAATAAAGAAAGAATTTATGTCTTCATCTAGGAAACAAACAAAAAAAGTACTTGAAAATTAGCTTGACAATTACAGTTGAAACCAGAAGTTTACATACACTATAAAAAGGCATAAAACCTTTTTTCCCCCTCTCACTGTCTGACACTAAATAAGACTAAACTTTTCCTGTTTTAGGTCAGCTAGGATTACCCGAATGATTTCTATTTGGTAAATGCCAGAATAATGAGAGATAGAAAAAAAACAAAAAAAACCATTACTTTCTTCAAAGTCAGAAGTTTACATACATTTCTTTAGTATTTGGTAGCATTGTCTTTAAACCATATGACTTGGTTCAAATTGGGATTCCTTCCACAAACTTCTCACAATTGTGTGCTGGAATTCTGGCCTATTTCTCCTGACAGAACTGGTGTAACTAAGTCTGGTTTGTTGGCCACCTTGCTCGCACACGCCTTTTCAGCTCTGTCCACACATTTTCTACAGGATTGAGATCAGGACTTTATGATGGCCACTCCAAAACATTGACTTTGTTGTTCTTAAGTCTCTTTGTAACTAATCTGGCGGTATGCTTAGGGCCATTGGTCATTTGGAAGACCCATTTGTGCCTAGGCTTTAACTTCCTGTCTCGAGATGTTGCTTCAACATTTCCACATTGTGTTCTTTCCTCCTGATGCCATCTATTTTGTGAAGTGTACCAGTCCCTCCTGCAGCAAAACACCCTCACAACATGATGCTGCCACCCCCGTACTTCACACATGGGATGGTGTTCTCAGGCCTGCAAGCTTCCCCTTTTTACTCCAAATGTAACGATGGTCATTATGGCCAAACAGTTCAGTTTTAGTTTCATCAGACCACAGGACATGTATTCAAAAATTAAGGTCTTTGTCCCTGTGTGGATTAGCAAAATGTAATCTGGCTTTTTTTAGATGTTGCTTTTGAAGTAATGTCTCTGAGTAGCCTTTCAGCCCATGTCGGCACAGGACTCGTTTCACTGTGGATAATGACACTCTCTTACTAGCTTCAGCAGCATCTTCACAAGATCTTTTGCTTTTGTTCTGGGGTTGATTTTGCACCAAAACACTTAATCTCTGGGACACAGAACCTGTCTCCTTCCTGAGCGGTATGATGGCTGGACATTCCCATTGTGTTTATACCTGCATATAATTGTTTGAACAGATGAATGTGGAATCTTCAGGCATCTGGACATTGTACCCGAGGATGAACCAGACTTGTGGATGTCCACAATTCTCTGCCCGATATTTCTTTAGATTTTCCATGTTGTCAAAAAAGAAAGCAATGTGTTTGAGGTGTGCCGTAAAGTACATCCACAGGTGTGCCTTCAATTACCTCAATGTTTTCAATTAACCCATAAAAAGCTTTCAATGCCATGAGATCATCATCTGGACTTTCCCAAATAGTTTGAAGGCATAGTAATCTTAGTGTACGTAAACTTCTGACTTTGAAGAAAGTTAAAAAAAATATTTCTAAAAGAATTCTCTCTCTCATTATTCTGGCATTTAGCAAATAGAAATATTTTTGGTAATCCTAACTGACCTAAACAGGAAAGGTTTACTCTGATTTAATGTCAGACAGGTTGTGTGTCTTTTTATACAGTGTATGTAAACTTCTGGTTTCAACTGTACATGCTAATCAATGACAAGATGTCCTTTAAACACATGACATCAAAGTATTTGGTCCTGACGTGTTTGTTTGAAGCTCTGCAACACTCACATAAGAAGAGACGGAGGAGAGCACCATTCTAATTAACTGGATGAGGACATTCTTTGACTGGTTTTGTACAGCTGCTGTCTGCGAGTCTGAAATAGCATCAATCCTCAGCGAGTAAACAGAGATGCATTTCACCTTCTAATGTTGTCCCATCCTTTTCTTTCCTTCAGCACGTTATTCGTCTTTCTATATGTGTCTCATGTTCCCCGTGCCGTCCTCTATATTTAGCTGGCCTGTGACCCAGCTGCTGCAGACTTAACCCTGCTCCACACATTGTCAAAACAAGGGGCTAATCCTGGCCAACAGGTGTGAGTTCTGCACACAGATACACTCTCTCCAAGCTGTCCTGTTTCCACACAACACACGCTCGATGTGACAATGTTGTCAGGGGAAGACGACGCTCACACTTTCCGCAGCCAGCCCGACAATGCTGCAGGTCAGGAGTCAGAGCTGTGCACATGCTGAGTGATGAAGTGACGTGTTCATACGGCATCTGTCACACACTAATGTTTGTTCTCAAGATGTTCCTCCATCCTCCCACCGATGTGGGAATCTGCTTGGTGAAGTGGTTCGAATAGAACATCATGGCTAAATTATGCAACTTAATCTGTATAAAAGCAGTATAGATTTCTTCACTATCTGCGTACCAAACTCCCTCACCAGTGCCAGGTTGCATCTGCGTGTCAGCACTTTGTGTTCAGAACATTGGCTCTACTGTGAGGTACTGTGAGGGCTCTTGGAAAGCGTCTCTGAGCCTGTGCCGTTGGATATGACCTCCACATGAGGCTGGCTGTGATCGGCGACGGATGGCAGCTCTGCTTCAGTTTGCTCAGATGTTGCAGGATGGACGGCCGGGAAAACGGCGGTCTCTATCCGAGTGGCTCGATATATGCTCACCTGAAAATAAAGAAAGCTAGATTTTAGGTTGCTGCGCTCATAGACAGTTAAACTTATAACAACCGCATTTACTCGTGTTGCTTCTGTACTGTATGTACAGACATGTGGGTGTTTTGACTCAAAGGTCATGGAGTATTGAAAGAACAGATCTCAGTTCCAACCCAGTTCAACCCATAAAACTAAGCCCCATCTTTTGCTGTAGTTCCTCTTCTATGGACATTGTAGTGTCTTGCATCACTGTTTTAGTTTTATTACCTACAACTTTTCACTCATGCCAATTTGTTCTTACCAGGGCATCAACAATGGCTGTTTTGTCAAAATGTGAAAAATATACACGACTATCCTTTGGTGTCTTTTCCACCTGTGTCAGTATTCAATGCCACAAGTCATATAAACCACTGTGTAGAAGTCTACTTGTGTATGTCCTTTGTTGGTTGAGTCGCAGCTCTTCTCTGTTCTTACCCTACTAACTAAACTCATGGAGGAATTACATAGTTCCTCTCTTTTTAAGCTTTCTTGCTGTGCTCCTTGACGTTTTGCATTCAGTGGCCTTACACCAGGCTTTGACCATCCAAAAATATGAAGAACATCATTAACAGAGTGAAACCAGCCTCGTCAACAGACTGCCCAAGAACCCGTCCAGCTGATGTGTGGTACATGAGAGAGGTGAACTACGAAGAGAGATGATTAGGTGATTAGGTATGTGAGTGTAAAGTCTGAGTTTTCAGTGACACAAGAGTGGCTCTATTTTGATCTGCTAGGTCACCATGGTAACTGATGCTGCTCAGCTAAACCTGCTCTAGAGGAAATTCTGTTCAGAGTTTGGGATAAAATCAGCTGTACCACTCCTATATCAATTTATTCTCTCTGAGTGATACAGATTCTCAGTTGAGGGAACATGTATATGCAAATCTCTTGCTAAACAAAGCCGTGTAGTACCATTACAAAACTACAGTGCTGTGAAAAAGTATACAGATATCTTCCATTTTTGCACATTTGTCACATGTAAATGTTTCATATCATCACCCCCCAAGAAAATGTAGTTTTAAATGAATGTAGGCCTCAGTGGCCTCAGTAAAGATCAGTGTACATAATCCACAATTAGGAAGACACTGGCCAAAAATGGATCCATGAGAGAGTTGCAATGCATGACCCCTCCTGACCAAAAACAACACAAAGGATTGTCTGGCATTTACAAAAAATATCGGAACGAGCCCCAAGACATTTGGGAGAACATCCTTTGGACTGATGAGTCAAAGGTGGAACATTGTGGAAGACGTGTCCTGTTACATCTGGCGTAAAGCTAACACTGCATTCCACAAGAAGAACATGATACCAAAGGTGAAACGTGGTGGTGGTAGTGGGATGGTTTGAAGACCTGGACGACTTGTCCTAAGTGATAAAGCCATGAATTCTGCTTTCTATCAGAAAATCCTCCTGGAGAATGTCCGTCCATCAGTTCATGACCTTTAAGAAGTTTAAGCACAGATGGGTTATGCAGCATACCAATGACCTAAAGCACACAAGGAAGTCCACCTCTGAACGACTCAAAAAGAACTTAATTAAGGCTTTCTCGTGGCCGAGTCAAAGTCCGGACTTGAATCCAATTAAGATGTTGTGACAAGACCTTGAAAGGGCACTTCATGCTGGAAAACCATCTGATGTGGCCGAATTAAAACTATTTTGCAGAGAAGAGATGACCAAAATTCCTCCATGTCCATGTAAAAGACTGATCACAAGCTATTGAAAACATTTAACTACAGTTGTTGCTGCAAAGGGTGAACCAAGCAGTTATTAGATTTGGGGGTGCAATTACTTATTCACAAGGGTGATACAGGTCACGTAAAAACTGCACTTTGTGTTATCTTTAATATTAATATTAAATAAATATGAATATTAGTTTGGTAATCTGGAACATTTAAGTGTGAGAAATATGCAAAAATAGAAGATATCTGGCATGTTGCCATGAGAACCTACATGTATTCATCTGGTGATGCAAAAAATGCATTAATATGTTTTTATGTTTGACCCTGATGTGCCTGTTTTACACTACAGGTACTTCAGCTAATAGAAAGCAGATTAGAAAATGGATGAGCTTCTTGGTTTATTGGTGTTCATTGCAGAGAATATTCAAACAATAGCAATAATTTCACTCAGATTTGACCAAAAACCAATGTGACTTTCATGTCTCCTTTATTATGGGACAGTTTCATTGGGCACAAGTTGGAACTCTGACAGCCATGTTTGGTTCGTATTTCTTCTATTTGTTTTATGCTCTTTCCCTCATACTCTGGTAGAGCTGGGACCCTACAGACACGTAGTGACAGTTACGACTGCATGTGGAGTCATTGTTTTCCAAATGTCTGCTTATCCACACTAAAATCAATCACAAAGTTGTCAAACTAAAACAGGTCAATATTTTCTTAACTCTGTATTTTATGGGTCCTTAAATGTGTGAGAAATATGGACACTCGGCGAACCCTTGCTGAAGTCAAGTATTTTAGAATGTACACAAATTTAGCATGAATCACAGTTAGTCTCTTTGGTGTTCTTCAGCATACAGCCGCAGTTCAGCATGTATTGGAAGTCTGGAGTCCATACAAAAGCTGGTATCAGCAGCAGATGATCTGAGTCAGGTACACAGGCACGTACAGGTTTGTACTACTGACTGGTCTCATGGTAAATTTGGAGGGGTAAACATTTATCAGTCAAGTCTGTCACACAGAACTCAAAGCAGTCTCTGACACTATTTTTTAAAAATTATTTGTCACAAATGTCTCAGAACCTGTTTGGAGTTCAGAGGGTTAAGACTGTAATGCTTTCATTTATACAGCTGGCAAAAGCTGTCATGTTAGACTGCAGGGATGTGACTATTTCCTGGAGGACAAGATTTGTTTTTGTTTTTTTGCCAGCATCAAGGACCATTGCTAATCTATGATTGGATTTTAATTCCTAACTGTCTCTCACAAAATAATATTGCAAAAAAAACAAAAAACAAGCCGAACCTCTCAGTCTTCGTCACACACCACACACCTGTGTCTGCAGGTATCGGGGTGATTTGAGCTCCAGCTCCTCTTTGGCGGCAGTTGGAGCACAGCAACAAAACACCTGCTGGAAACCTGCTCTGAACCTGCCGAGTGGGAGACGGATATTTCACAGTGGGATGGATTAAACAAGAAGACAGGATTATAGACACAAATACAGATTATGTATGAGCAGATCGCCTACACAAATGACAAATTAACACCCACGCTGACACACAGCTAGCCATTTTGACAGGAAAGCATTTGGACCTGCTGTTGAGGCAGTAGTAGATGATGGGGTTGTACATGGTGGAGCTCATGGCCAGCCACATGATGGCCAGGTACACCTGCTGGATGTAGCGCTGCTCAAACAGCTCGGGGAAGAACTGGTGCAGCAGGAAGTAGATGTGATAGGGCAGCCAGCAGACAGCGAACGTACACACCACCACGATCATCATCTTCACCACCTGCCACGGAAAAACACCAGGAGACGGGGGTTTAAAACTAATCTTTTTTTTGTTTTCATGTGAGGGATTAAAAAGCCATTAAATTTAATGAGAACGTTTGGTGGCAGTGCTCAGCCGAGGGCTTACAGGGAAGACCTAAGTTGTGTCTGTGTTTGCATCACCTTGCGTTTGGCGATAAGCTGCTCTTTGTAGTGTTCAGACGAATCTCCGGGAATCGCACTCGCCCAGAGGGTGACACCCACCGTCGTGTACGCCCATCCCATGATGCAAAGCGGCAAGAAGTAGATCAGCAGTGCCACACACACGTAGTAGCTACAAAAATGAGTACATGACAAGAGGAGACAGAGATGAAAATGTTTTTACTGTTTGAAAACCGCTGGTTCATTGTTCAGCTAAACATGTGTCGTCCATGATGAATTAAATACTGGACACACCACTGAGGTACGAAACACAGAAATACTGGACAAAACACACTAGGAAAATGACAAATACAACAACATTTCAGAAAATATCAGAAGGTTTTACAAAATGTAATAAAACCAAAATCCGAAAACAAAACGTAAACACAGTGTTTCAACAAAAAACAAATGACAACTGAAAGCACAAAACAAAAACAAAAATATTAAACCAATGTAAAAACGATATTTTAAAAAACAAAACAAAACTGAAGCCATAAAATAAAACCACAATCTTCTAAAAACACAATAAACAAAAATTTGAACTTTAAACAGACAAAAAAACAAGGATCCATCCATATCAGCGACCACGCCTTGATTTATTTAGAAGACAACATAGGTGACGCTACAGCTAATACATGGAGATGGCGCTTTCCATCATACATTCTTAATGACAAAGACTTAAAACAGAAAATGGAGGCAGAACTCGATTTTTTTTTTTTAAATAAATGACAATGGCGAAATGAACCCTGAGTTTCTCTGGGAATCTGCAAAAGCCTACATTAGAGGATTCACCATATCGTATATGTCACATTGAAAAAGAACATTGATGATGAAGCAAAATAAATTGGAAAAAGACTTAAAGGAGGCAGAGCTGGCTCATAAATCCAATCCAATTAAGACAAATTTTTATTAAAACACAAGCATTAAGAGCAGAGCTAAATTCAGTCCTTAATGAGAAAGCTTCTAGATCCGTATTTTATCAAAAATGTGTGTATGAATATGGGAACAAACCTAGTAAAAATTTGGCACGACTGCTCAACCAGAAACAAACTTATAATACTATAGCAGGGATTAGAGATTCTGAAGGGAAAAGTAGAGAAAACTGTTTGCTCTGTCTTTGTATCATTCTATAAGTCACTATATAAATCTGAAAATAAAAGCACCAGAGAAGACCTTGATAATTTTTTTTCCAAAGTTAAATTACCAACATAAACAGAAGAACAGTAAAAGTCTCTAGGGAGACCCATTGAGGAGAAAGAAATTTTAAAGGCAATTACCCTAATGCGCAGTGGAAAGGCCCCGGGCCCAGACGGGTATCCTGTGGAATGGTTTATGGCTTTTAAAGACAGGCTTATTCCCCACCCAGGCAAGACCTACAACTACAGTTTTAACACTTCTCACCATTTACTAGAATCATTGTCATTGGCCAATATTTGTTTGATTCTGAAGAAGAATAAAGACCCCGAAGATCCTGGGTCATATAAGCCTGTATTGCTCATTAATGTGGATGCAAAGGTCTTAGCCACAGTCTTGACCTTGAGGCTTGAAGAACTGGTATTACTATTAGTAAAACCTGATCAAACAAGGTTCATTAAAGGGAGGAATTCTTTTAATAACATCAGGAGACTTCTAAATGTAATACAGCTAGCACATAAAAAAAAAATAAAGGGGATGGTGGTGTCTCTTGACTCGCTAAAAACTTTGATAGAGTTGAATGGTCATTCCTCTTCAATGCTATGGAAAAGTATAAAATTAGTATGGGGTTCACTGACTGGGTGAAATTGTTATACTGGTCGCCTAAAGGAGGAGCGAGGAACTGCGCAATCCAAGTAAGGCTGAGCTCGCTGCTACCTCACTTGGATTGCGCAATCTCTCACTGCGCTGGCCTATGCGTAGGCTGTCACTGCATGGCAGTAGAAGTTGTGTAGAATTCTGTGATCACTTCTTTTCCGATTTATTTCTATGGGAGCCATGGCTTTTTGGAGCCAGGACTAGCGGACGTAGTGATATTGCAGGTTTTTGACACTTCCGGGTTGGCTCCATTTTTCAGGGCCAGTTGCTACGTCCATCTTTCATACAGTCTATGAGTTGGACAGGTGTACCTAATAAAGTGGCCGGTGAGTGTAGATGCTGTAAAAATAGACCTGTGGCTGTGGCTCAGGTGGTAGAGCAGGTTGTCCTCCAATCACAAGGTTGGCGGTTCGATCCCCACCCCTCCACATTCGAAGTTGTTCCTAGTGGCAGGCAGCACCTTGCATGGCAGCTCTGTTTCCATTGGTGTATGAATATGTGTGTGAATGAGTGAATGAGAAACACATTATAAAGTGCTTTGGATAGAAGCGCAATATAAGTGCAGACCATTTACTCAGTCAAAAGAAAAGTTTAGGCTCAACAAAAAAAATAACACAACAATTTGGATCAATCTTTTTGAGTTATGACAACTTCTAATAAATAATGTTCAACCAGCAACCAACATGAAGCCTCTTCAATCAAAGGTGTTTTTCATAGCAACTTACTTTATGACTGGCAGCAAACAAAAAAACAGGTTTTAAGTTGATTACATACAACATTAAGTTGCTCCAACTAGTATTCTCTTATTATTTAAAGGGGATTATTGAAGATTATGTTACTAAGTATTTGAATTGACAAAGGTTTAACAAATTGAGTTGATCCAATTAGATTTTCTTTAATAGTTTTTTTTTTTTTTTTTTTTTAGGTATTTGGTCTTGTAGTAGCGCTTAAGAAATTAATTCACTTAACAACAAAATGTAGGCTCGTTAACTTCTTATCGGAACTGCAGTTGTGTATTTGAACACAATATTTAAATTCTGATAACATTAAACAAGAATTTTTTTGTTAAATTTACACACAATATTAAATTGATGCAGTTGCCAGAAATATTATTACTGGCAACCAAGCTCATCAAGATCATGTTTGAAATGTAAAAGTTTTATGTAAGTCAATTAAATAGAGTGTTTATCTTGCTACTATATATTTGAGTGAGTTGTGTAAATACGTTTCTAGATTTAGGGTTTTGGCAGAGCTGTTTCCATCTTTATACTCAGCTAAGCTGGACTCCAGAAACACTCTGAAAGCTGCAGAATTCAAAGATCTCATACTACAGCTCCTTTTGACTCATTTTTTGAAATATTGAGTCTATTTTATCTGTGACATTTTTTCCACGCCAGAAGTTGTTTAGCTTCCTTTATTATCCATCTTTCTTTACAGCCTAGATTCCTTGTCTGTCCTCCAGCAGCCTGTTTCAGGAGCAACTTACATAAAGTATGCATAATTAATATGACTCCTACTGGTTGGATTTGTGGCCTCAGGTTCACTTACAGTAGAATACTGGCTTTTCAATAATGTAAATTTCTTACATTGCATCTTTATGGCTGGAGCGAGAGCGACTTTAAGCCTATTCAGGATTTTTGGGGTCTTTTGGTTTAGGTGACATATTGTTTTTTGTTTTTTTTAAATTATTTTTGCTGGGTTTTTTTTAGGTGTTTTTAATCATTGTTATTAATATAAAAAGAGGAATATTTGTCATGCATTTGGAACCAAAATTATGTCAACTTATCAGAAAATTTATTTAACATAGTATAAAAGTCTATAATGCATACCAACACATATTTTGCATATATTCCTTTTTGGGGTCCAATGGACCCCGAAAGACCTTCTACATATGGCAACATGAAAGTCCCGAATAGGGTTAAGTATGGAAGAATCAGGCGCTGCACAGTTCAGACTTCAGCAGGATGTTTCAGGATGGTAAGAATTTGCAAAATTCTTTCAAAGGATTTTTTTCAGATAACGGTGGAAGTTGCGAGCTTAGCTTTAGCACCACTTGAAAATTACAGATGGAAGATTGTCATTCCTGATGTGAATGTTCATCCTTTGAAAGTCTGTGAAGACTTTTTAGCAGCCAGCAACAACAACCATCAACACCTTCATTTTGAAACCAGGCTCAGTTTCTAACCACGATTCTGTCTGTGTCCAAACTGTTTTCTAATATAGGTTTATTGTAACACTGACTAAGTACTCCTAAATTAATTAAAAGCGTGATAATTCCTGTAGAATGTGAGTGTGCTTGGTTGTCTGTCTCTAAGTGTGGCCCTGTGATAGACTGGCGACCTGTCCAGGGTGTTCCCTGCCTTCGCCCTAAATCAGCTGGGATAGGCACCAGCCCCCCCGCGACCCTAGTGATGATTAAGCAGTGTATAGATAATGGATGGATGGATAATTCCTGTACCATCATTTTCTTGCCTCCTAGTAAAGACAAGTGTTGGAAATTACACATCATCACTGTTGTTCACAGTCTGAGGACAGAAATATACCCACAGAACAAACTGACAGATCAAGAACTGAACACTATCAGAGGCGAATCTGAAAGACACTCAAACAAACACTGAACACTTCAAACTGAATAGGGTTAAACTAGTGATGTTTTGCTGTTGAAACTATGATATAGCTCATGATAATAATGCTGAAAGTAGGTTTAATGCTCAAATTTGGTTATAGAGAAAACTGTCTTTAGATTGTAAAACTTTCTGTGTCTCTGCTGCACTTATGAAGGTATAAGAGCTCAAATATGCTGGAAAAGGTAACAGAAAGCATCAATTTCTGGTGAGTCCCTGTGGATGAGGGCCTGTAGGTGAGAATATTCATAGTATGAAGGTCCTCATTTGTGTAGCTTCATGAAATATGCAGAATTTGTTGCAATTTAAAAAACAAAAAAAAACAACAACTGCTGGTTCTGTTGGAGTCAGGTGGTGACACTATGATGGATTGACCCCTGAGAAAAACTTTGATGGGATAACAACACCAGGTGCAGGTCTGCAGGGGGGTGCAAGTCTGCAGGGGTGTTATATTCTGCTCTGTTCCCCACATGTACTCACATTTTCTTGAAGTCCACAGTAGTGTTTTCGGGCCAGTCGATGTAGCAGACCGTGCGTCCAGGCAGCAGGGCTGTGGACGAAAAGTGGTACTGAGGGAAGGCCAGCAGCAGAGCCAGCATCCAGATCACAGTGATCACCACCCGGGTCTGCGTGGAGGACAGCCTCTGCTGCAGTGGGTGGATAATAGCCATGTATCTAATACACACACACACACACACAGAACATGTGAACACGTACTGACATTGTCTGCTTAAAAATGCATTAATATTTCTCCTAATATAAGAGGATTTTGCATGCAGATCAGTTATAAAAACGCGAAATCTTTTACATCACTTTAACTGTTTTCTAAAACAATACATTCTTTCACTTTTATTTACCTCAATGCAGAGAGAAAACCATCCAACACAGACTTGAGCTGAGACTTGCATTAAGCAGGCAGTTAACACTTTGCTACCTCTTTTTTGATGCCATATTACACATTTGTAATGCAGCATTGTGCTTCATTTAATGATATTCGGAAAATGTACATTTGGGTGGTCAGCTCTATGTTATTAAATTAATAACATAAACCTTTTCACAATGTTCTAATCTGCATGCTGACATGTTTCACCATAAAACAGTCATGTCATGCATGATTATTGCTTGCACTTATATGTGCGAGTTCATATAGAACGTTTGACCAAAAGATGAAGACAAAAAATGTTTTCTATGGATGAGGTTACATTTCTTATGTAAATTTCAAGTTATGAGAAGATCTGAGATAAAAGCGACCAAAAATCTGCAAAGCTAATAGCCTCAGCTGTACTATATGTTAACTACATGAGTAGATATGTCATTGGGAGATGCTGTTTACTGCAGCAATGGAACAAAGAAGCCTATCAATCCACCAGTCAAATACATCACAGTTTGTTGAATTTTCCAGTTGTTTGGTTTGTCACAAGCCGAGCCAAATGTATATTGATGATACAAGATGCCTGTATGTCTAAAGCAATAATTCAACAATAGAGTACTTAAGATGTACATACGTCTACTTTTTAAAAAAATGTTTTTATTGTATTTTAGTGCTTCCAATACATAATTTTGGAAATGGTGGGTCAGTGGTTAGCACCGTCGCCTCGCAGCTACAAGATGCCCAGTTCACGTCCTGGTTAGGACGCCTGGGATTCTTCTGCGTGGAGTTTGCATGTTCTCCTGTGCAGTGGGTTCTCTCAGGGTTCTCAGGCTTATAGACATAGATGTATGTATAAATAATGGATGGATGGATAACTATGAGGGATGCACAATAATATTATCCATTCACTGCTTAATTCTCACTATAGTAATGGGGGGGCTGGAGCCTATCCCAGCCGACTCAGGGCAAAGGCAGGGGACACCCTGAGCAGGTCACCAGTCTATAACATGCTTGTCTATAATTTTCTTTCTAATCTCCTGAGACAACTCTCTCCTTCAATTCCTCTGGTCCATGTTTAGTGTGGCATACACCATGTCACCAAACAGCACAGTGACTACTTGTAACCCTATAAGTAGGCCGACTGACTGATTACAAGTTTGTAGACACCTGTGATGCTAATTGGAGGACACACCTTGATTGAACATGTCCCTATGGTCACATTATTTTCAATCTTTTCTAGGGGTAGCATAATTTTTTGTCCAGGCTGTTTCATGAGTTTATTTTTTAAAAGAATTCTGTTAAACCATGGTTCAAAAGCAATGTCTGATTTTCATTGGTTAATTTTTATAGAATTTTTATTTATTATTACTTTTGTCAGATTCAAGTTATTTCTTACTATTTCTTATTTTCCTGGAACGGGTTTTTCTTTTATTAACCGAGGGGTACCAACAATTTGGTCCACGTGTATATTTCATTAGAATAACCAAAAATGGCACAAAATTTAATTGTTTCTACTTTTTCAGCCTGCCAGTAATTTTGATTCTTGTTTTTCTCTCCTAAACAGTATCATGGGTAGTTTTTTATCTTATTTTGGAAACAGCATGCTACTGATAAATGTTGCTTTATTTTTGCAGTAATTTATTCCAGTGTAACGTAGACATAAGTTATGTGGGTGCTCAATGGTAAATAGCAGATGACACCCATTTATATTTATATTTATCTATGAAGCCCAACGAAACCAGTCAGTTGGTCAGACTTCAGGCATGTCTGAAGGACATAAAGGCCTAGATGACCTGTAATTTCCTTCATATAAATTTAGACAAAAGCGAGGTTATTGTGTTTGGCCCTAAACACCTCAGAAACTCACATCGAACCAGAACTCTAGATGGCATTGCCTTGGCCTCCACTTCCACTGTAACAGACCCTGGAGTTGTTTTTGACCAGGACATGTCATTCAATAGACATATAAAAAAAGTTTGTAGGACAGCCTTCTTTCATCTACGTAATATTGCAAAAATCAGGAATATCCTGTCTCAGAGTGATGCTGAGAAACTAGTCCATGCATTTATAACGTCTAGACTGGACTATTGTAATTCCTTATTATCAGGATGTCCCAATAACTCTCTAGAAAACCTTCAGCTGATCCAAAATGCTGCAGCCAGGGTTCTGATAGGAACCAGTAAGAGAGATCATATTTCTCCTGTATTAGCTTCTCTTCATTGGCTCTGGGTTTGGTTCCTTCCCACCATTGCCAACCGCTTGCTCAGAAGGAGTCCAAAGGCTACTTTGGATTGTTGGGTTCTCTGTTTAAATTTGTAAGGTCTATACCGTACTATGTTAAGCACTATGTGATGACATATGTTGTAAACTGTGCTATACAAATAAAATAAAATTGAATTGAATTAAATAAAATACTAACACTTGTGATTAAACCTGACCTGCAAAACTTCAGCATGTTGCTTTGTTTTGTCTTGTCCATAATATACCAGAAAATCATGCAAGTGCGAACTGTGAAAGAGCCTTTATATCCAATAAGGCCTCCCCTATATTGTGCCACACATATTGTGCATACATAGCCTGAAGGCATGTGAAGTCATATAATGATTCCTGGGTTGTGCAGGACTGCAAATTACAATGGCGTGCTTGTGTAAACACACACTGTGCTCCCACACACCACACACCTGTCCAGCGCAATGGCTGTCATGGAGTAAATGCTTGCAAATATGGCTGCGATGGGGAAGAAATTGTGGAAACGGCAGTAAACCAAACCAAAGTACCACTCGTTGTGAACGGCATAGACAAAGTTGATCACTGTGTTGAATGCCGACATGGACGCCTCAGCAACAGCCAGATTCACCTGAAGGAGAGGACAGAATGACAGAATAAAATATATTTAACCCAGGGCATTTTTCTTCATTGTGGGTGTGTTTTTCATTGCAATAAAAAGTTCCACAATCAGCACAACCATGACCAGGAAAGAGAGAACTTAACATGTCTTCATTGCATTTTAACACAGTTAGATATTATTGCCTTGACTGCAGGACTTGATCTTACTTCTGAAACTGGAGAAGATTACATTTTCTGTCGGTGGCTCAACTGAAAAATGTTACCAACATTGTCAGCGTCTCCTCTCTTATTTCAAAGCACTGAAATCTATTCCACTGGACTGGAGGGAAGCTTGATCGGATGTAGGCAGTCATGAGTTGTTTCTGTGGAGGTAAATCCACATACATGTGCTCACAGGTACATCAGACACATGTCACATTGAGTAAACATGTTTGCATGTGACAGTGTTTGCTGTAGGCAGTGTGCATAATTAGGTTTTTCTCTCTCTTGTTTTTGTTTTTTGTTCCCCCCTTGTTCCATTTGGTCTTGGTTGGTTTCCTTCCCAAATATTAGTTTGCAACCTGTATTTAACTTTTATTTAATCTGAGGAATTGTTAATTATATTGTTGTTGTTTTTGTGTTTCTACAAAGGGAAAGAGGGTGGGGTGGGTGGGGGTGGGGGTGGGGGGCATGGCATGGTTTAAACACACATCTGTGAATGAAATGTAGTTAAAAAAAAAAAACAAAACATTTTTTAAAAAAAGATTCAATTTATTTATTTCACAAATAATGGAATCAACATGAACACCATGTTTCCAAGTGTCCACAGTGTTGCTAAATAGATAATAAACTATGTACATTTTCAGCCTCTACGCACTTTTTCCCACATTAACAGTGAACAGATATTTCACCATGCTGAATGTATCGCCAAAAACTTGTTCCTTTGTACATTATTCCTGAGCAATGTTGAGTTTGTTTTATTGATCCATCCATCCATCCATCCATCCATTCTCTTCCGCTTATCTGGGGTCGGGTCGCGGGGGCAGCAGGCGGAGCAGGTCGTCCCAGACCTCCCTCCCCCCGGCGACGCTTTCCAGCTCTGCCTGGGGGATCCCGAGGCGTTCCCAGGCCAGCCGAGAGATATAATCTCTCCAGCGGGTCCTGGATCTGCCCCGGGGTCTCCTCCCAGGTGGACGAGTTCGGAAAACCTCCAGAGAAGGCCTCCCCGGGGGCATCCGAACCAGATGTCCATACCACCTCAACTGGCTCCTTTCGACGCGAAGGAGCAGCGGCTCTACTCCGAGCTCCCTCCGGATGTCTGAGCTCCTCACCCTATCTCTAAGGCTGAGCCCAGCCACCCTGCGGAGGAAACTCATTTCAGCCGCTTGTATCCGTGATCTCGTTCTTTCGGTCACGACCCAAAGTTCGTGACCATAGGTGAGGGTTGGGACGTAGATGGACTGGTAAATTCAGAGCTTCGC
>NW_007579450.1:137930-151397 GCF_000690725.1 Stegastes partitus
GGGTGGTGGGTCCTCGGGAAAGTGGCCCCATGTAGCTTCTTCGGGCTGTGCATTTTCAGCCTCTACGCACTTTTTCCCACATTAACAGTGAACAGATATTTCACCATGCTGAATGTATCGCCAAAAACTTGTTCCTTTGTACATCATTCCTGAGCAATGTTGAGTTTGTTTTATTGATCCAGTAGGTTTTATTTGCTTCTCAGGCTCTCTCTCTCTCTCTCTTTTTTTTTTTTTTAGTAGAGTTTGGTTCGGGCAGGCTGTTTATTTTTGACATTTAAAAAAAAATGAGATATGTGAAATAAAGTGAATATTACTAAATTTTACGCCTAGATTTAGTTATTTTTATTTTAACAGAACCACACGTCACATATAATAATGTCAAGAATTGTCTGAAAGCTAAAAACCAGATGACTCTTTCTGTTTTATAGCTTCTGGCCTATAAATGGTGTAATTTTTGCTGATTTTTTAAAAGATTTTTAAAAAAAAAATGGCCAGCAGGTTTTGGGAATGTATCAGATATAGCCCCAGTGGGTAACTCAGGAGATGTGAGCGTCTCCCTGCATTAGCCTGCTGGAAAGAAAGTTAGGCTACATTCGGATAATTCCTCCCTGCAAAAAAATCCCAAAGCATCTACACATGACTGCAGTGTGAAAGGATGGAGTGGGAGGCTGTCTGTGCTCTTTTAACTGACATGAAATCACACAGTAACATCCTTTTGATAATGAGGATCAGTCTGACATTTAAATCTGCATGTTATCCTGACCAGAGTTTCTGCACGACCCAAGAGAAGAATGCAGTTAAACAGTGAGAATGTAAAAATTATGTTAGTGGTAATCGGTTTCATGGTAATGCTGGCCAAAATCTGAAATTTTAATGGAAAACCAGTGTGGAGGATATGGCTGAGAATTAGTTCTTATTATATGACATTTTTCCATTACTTGCCAGCAGTACATAATAGTACTTCCCAGTGATAAAGTTATTTGAATTAAATGCAAATGTACCCTGATATAAATCAGAAAACTGAATATATTGACTGAAACTCCACAAATAGAAGGAGTGAGCAGCCTCCTGCAGCACAATCCAACACTTTTAGTTCATCAATATATAACATCAGCGAACAGTCTACATTTGGATGCGAAAACATTTTGAAAACTACCATCACTGCCTCCTAAAGCAGGGAAGTGAAAATATATATTTACAATTTGGTCATATATGCAAAGGAAACTGATACCAGTGCTTTTAAAGACTTTTAAAGACGTGCATTCTAAAGAACAATATACTGTATGTTTGGTTTGATTTAAGAGCTGGACACGCTGACTGCAGCTCTCATTGTGTAGTATCTTTTGTTCTTATTATATTATTATTACTGTTAACCCAGAGTTTTCTTTTCAACTGTGACATTATAGAACAAGGCTTTCAGTTTGAAGAAGTCAGTCGACCACTGGAGGATGGAAGTGTAAGTCAGCTACAGAACTTTCACTCAAGACACTGGGAATTGTGTCGGTTGTGTCCAAGAACATAGTCTAACAGTCATAATGTAACATTCTGTTTCTACAGTCATGGAAAAAAATATTGGACCACCCTTGTTTTCTTCAGTTTCTTGTTCATTTTAATGCGTGGTACAACTAAAGGTACAATTGTTTGGACAAATATAATGATAACAAAAAAGGCTCATAAGAGTTTCATTTAAGAGCTCATGTCTAGCCATTTTCCATGATTTTCTTTAAAAAAAAAACCTAAATCACTTATGTTCTTACATCAATAGCTATGGCATTGTACTGCCAAAAACAGTGCTTTAAAGCATTCCATGTTTTCTGTCTGTTTTAGTCACATGATACACACAGGAGTTAGTACTTGATTGCATAACCATTGTTTTTGAGGACTGCAGCCATGCATCTTGGCATGCTCTCTCCAACATTGTTCTGCTGTCAAAGCAGCCCATTCCTGTAGCACAAATTCAAGTAAATTTGCTTTGTTTTTGGGCTTGTGGTTCTCCATTTCGCTTTGATGATTTTCCACAAGTTTTAAATTGGATTGAGATCTAGTGATTGAGCAGGCCAAGGCATGGTTGGAATGTTCTGGTTCTCCATCCAAGCTTTAACTGACCTTGCCATGTAGCAAGGAGCATTGTCTTGTTGGAAAATCCAGTCATTCAATCCAGGAAAGAGGAAGACTGTTTTCAAGAGTAGCCCTGTACATGATCTGGTTCATTCACACTTCACACAATTGCATTTGCCCTGTTCCGCCCATACTGAAACAAGCCCAGATTGTCACTTATCCAGGGGCAAGACAGGGGCAAGACAGTCTGGTTTGTAGGCTTCTCCAGGCTTCCTCCTAACCAGCAAGTTGGCTGGAGTGGGCTTTAACTGAAAATTGGATTCATCACTGAAGAGAACCTTAGCCCAATCATCAACAGTCCAATCCATGTGATCCCCAGCAAAGAGTAACCGGGCTTTCCTCTGCCTTTCGTTGATGAAGGCCTTCTTCTGTGCCCTGTGTGACTTCAGAGCAGCTTCAAGAAGTCAGTTTCCCACTGTCCTTGCCGAACAAGTCACATTTCTCGACAGTGCCTACTCATTTCTAAGGTCCCTGGAGGTCTGACGATGATTCCTGACACAGGAACGGATGAGTGCACGGTGAGGTAGAAAGACGTTTCCTGCCGCGACCAGCTAGCAATTTGGTGGTACCATGTTGGGCTCATTTTTTTCTTGGTGCAATGAACGGCTGTCTTGGAGATCTTCAGTTTTTTCCCTATCTGTCTCTCACTCATGCCAATTTCCAGCAGTGCCAAGATGGCTGCCTTTGTGGCTTCACATAATTCTTTTGTTTTAGGCATTATGTGACAGCTGACAACTTCTGAGTTGTGCTACGGCTTGGTAATATACCTTTAGTGGTACCAGGCATTAAAATGAACAAGAAATTGAAGAAAACAAGGGTGGTCTAATATTTTTTCCATGACTGTATGTGGCGATATTGGTGCTAGACTTAAGTTTTGATTTCACTCGCTGTTTGATTAAGTTTAGGCATCAACAGTAGTTAAGTTTAGGAAAATATCAGGCTTTTGTTGACACTTTGACAAAGATAATTACATGTTGCAAATAGCACAGTTTGAGTAAATACAGTTTTACAGGGTTATTTATTTTATATGCACTCTAAACAATAATGCATAAGCCTAACAAGAAAAACTAACAGTTGATATCATTCTTATAAGTTATGACAACTTCTAAAGAAATTATGTTCCGCCAGCAAACATAGCGTTACATGAGATAGCGTTTCCTTAACTATCAAAGGTATTTTTTTAATTATAACCAACTGGTCGCATCAACACTGGTTTTTAAGCTTAACTTGAAAACATACACAACAAATCTGAATTTAACTTACACACAATGTAAAGCTGATGCAATTATGGACATTATTATAACAACCAATTCCATAAAATATCATTTAAACTCATAAGCTGTACATAAATCAACAAATTAGAAGTTTAATCTTGCAACCATGTATCTATGTTAGTAGTGGAAATGAGTTCCCTGAATGACTTTTGAGAGTGTACATGAGGTAGGTGGACAATAGAGCAATGGAGCTGAGAGCAGTGTTGCTGGAATGAATATATGAATCTATGAATATGTACATGGTCTTTTCAAATTTGGGCCAGATTGTGAGGTAGGATCAGCAGTTTTTTTAAATTTAGAAATAGAGCTGGTGCAATTTGTTGATTATGCAATTATCTTATTGACAGAATACTTGATATTAGATTGATTAGGCTGGAGCCTATCCCAGCTGACTTAGGGCAAAGGCAGGGGAGACCCTGGACAGGTAGAGAGACAGACAACCAAGCACACTCACATTCACACCTGTGGACAATTTAAAATCACCAATTAACCTCAACATGTCTTTGGACTGTTTATCCAATAAATAAAAAAAGACCAATATGATTAATGAAGAACATGACTACGAGATTAACTGATAATGTGTTGACTTGCTGCACGGAGAGAACAAAGCAATCAGGTAAATAAAGTCAAACCTTTATTTGAAGTGCTTTTTTGTACTGGCACTTAAAGTGAATGTATGTTTGATTGAATCCATGTTTTCATGTGTGATCAGTGCTCTCCAAAATGGAAAGTTTGGGAGTTAATCACTATTTGGTGAATTATTTATATCACAAAACAATACCATTTATCATATATCAGTAGCAGGTATGTGCAGGAGGAGCGTTTTCATTTCTCACAGAAATTTTAAGATAATAGCTATAAAATGAATATTGGTTCAATTTAATCTACTGTAGCGAGGAGAGATCTCACATTTAATCATTCCCAAACACATATTTTTGACAATCTTAGACAAAACGTTTGCTTCCAACACACTACTCACCAGAAAGTAATTGGTGACGGTCCTCATGCGTTTATGCGCCAGAATAATCCAGATGACCACCACGTTTCCGACAACTGACACCGCCACGATGCTGCAGTAAGCGACAGCCCACAGTGTGATCTGCCACACCGGCTGGATGAACTGGTTGAAGCCGTCGCTGCAGTTCACGGAGACGTTCGTCCCGTTCGCGGCGTTACAGTCGGTGGTATTGTAGAGAGGGTCCATGCTCCGGGCATCAGCCTGCTGGATGTTATAAATAGATTAGTGTTCTGTTACTGGATTTGGCCGTCGTTTGGGGGGCTAAAAGAGTAGCGCGTGTGGAAATGTACAAGACAAAAAAGCGCAGCTGGCACAATTTACGCACCGAAAACCCGCGCGCTCCCACGGACATCACTGCACCATGACGCACGAGAACCACCGAGACTCTACAGGGAGTTAAAGCTTCACGCCCACCCTCCTCACTGCTCACTCCCCCTCACACACCCCTTTTTTCTACACTGTTAAGATGAATTTTTTTTTTTGCTGTATTTGTTAAATTGCAGATCCTGTCTAGTAAACCACAGGAAAATGATAAGCGTTAACTGTAGAAAGAAAACAGCCTATTGTCAGCTTTTAAAGTCAATTTTTTTAGTATGTTTTAAATCAGCAAAAAAAAACTCAAAAAAACAAAAACAAAAACAAACAACAACAACAAAAAAAACAGTCTCATTATTTTACAGGAAGTTGCCATTTTCCATCATTTTTTAAGTTTTCCATTTTTTAAAGAATTCCATTTTTGTTCTGCCACCCTTGCTGCAAGATTTTCACTTGTTTTATGATTTAAACATTTTTATTTTTTTTTACAGTGTCTAGTCACTCCCAATGATCAGTCTTAGCCTCTTGCAGCCAATATCAGCTTCTGGAATTAATCATCATGTGTGACCCTGATGCCACATAACTTATCTGGACTAATACAATCTCAGGAGGATTAGTCCTCAATAGGGTCAGTCTGATGATACTGACTTATATAATATGATGGATTTTATTGTCAAAAACTGGTAAGATACATGCATAATTAATAAATAGTTTATAACACACCAGTCTATAATGTAGGTGTAAGCAGAAATGACGTTTAAAATTGTACTTTATTATGCATGACTTGTGTACAGACAGATGATGGCAACTGTAACATAAGGCTTGTGTATATTTAGCCTATTTATATTTATAGCCTATTATATCCATCCATCCATTGTCTATACACCGCTTAATCCTCACTAGGGTCATGGGGGGGCTGGAGCCTATCCCAGCTGACTCAGGGCGAAGGCAGGGGACACGCTGGACAGGTCACCAGTCTATCACAGGGCCCCATTTAGAGAGACAGACAACCAAGCACACTCGCATTCACACCTGTGAACAATTTAGCATCACCAATTAACCTCAACATGTTTTTGGACTGTGTGGGAGGAAGCCAGAGAACCCGGAGAGATTCCACGCTGCACGGGGACAACATGCAAACTCCACACAGAAAGATCCCGATGTCCTTACCGGGATGCGAACGGGTGACCTTCTTACTGCGAGGCAATGGTGCTAACCACTGAGCCACCTTGCAGCCCTAGCTTATTATATATACATATATATTTTAAATCCTTACAGATTGTGCTAATTTGCCCATATTTACAATTTACAATAGAAGTGAGCAAACACTGAGCAATATGGCTTAATTGTCATTTTATTCCAATTTTTATAACCTTACAGTAATTACATCAAACAGTGGGCCTTTTGCTTCTATGCCAAACTAAAAACTAAAACAATTTTTACTGTATTAAAAACATAGGCCCCATCGTAGAAACTTAATGCAACAAAAGGCAGTATACCTTTCATTGCGGAGATTCAAACCTTCTGTCTTATGTATATTATATACTTTGTATGTCCACCTTTATAATAATAAATAATAATAATAAATGTAAGACAGACATATATATAACATATAGCAAATTTCTGGACAGATGTTCTATCATTCAGCTTCTCATTGCTGGAGGGCTTGTATTGCTACCCTTTTCTGTAAAATGTCCCAAAGGTGTTCTGTTGGATACAAGTCAGCAAACCTGCTTGTCCAGGTCATAGTTTTGACTTGGTTCTTCTTTAGAAACTTTTGCTCTTTTTCTTGCTGGATTATTGTTATGCTGGAGTCTTGTTCTTTTGTATCTTCTGTAGAATGGAAGTCATCTTGTCCGCCAGTATTTTGGTGCATCCACAGACATTCATGGTGTCATCTATAAAAGTCATCTCCTCAACTCCTTTTGCTCTCATGGAGTCACATATCACCAGACTCCCACCTCTGTGCTTCACTGTCAGGATTATGCATTTACTTTTATAGTACTGAACAGGTTCACACAAAACATGCAGAACTCCATCTGAACCGATCCTAGCCCTAAACTAAATCCTAAACCCTAGGCACAGCTCACTGATCCAAACATACTGCTGTTCACAGCTGATTTTACAACCATGTTCATGCAGTTAAGCTTATTGGAAATCAAAGGTGTACTTAGTTTAGTTCCAGTGATCACAGGTATTCTATGTTGTGTGCCAGTTATCAGACAGACTAAAAGTCCAAAAGATTACCGAAGAAACTAATCCAGGAAAACAGAATAAAAAATGACAACACCCAAATTCAAAAGGTGACAACAAGTACAAACCAGCTGAGGGTGAGAAAGAAGTCAGGCAAGCAAAAAAAAAACAAAAAAAAACAACAACAGGAGAACTGGGTTACAAAATAGGATTTTAAAAAAAGACTAGATGTACAAACTAGAATCTGATGAGGAAAAAGGAGAAAACCAGGCAGGTTCTAAATTGACAAATAAAGGTTAGTTCATGTCAAGCTAAATGTTTTATCTGTCGCCTTGTTGTGAATTAAGGACTCAATGAGTTCTGGTCATAAGGTCATTCGTCTGTGGCCTGTCCGGACAAACTGAACGTCAGCTCAGCAAAGTAATGGAAAACAGATACTACACATGAATTTATCTCTCAACCCTCTTTATCTACAACTCGCTGTCACATCTGATCTGTGCTGTTTGAATCCACTGCAGGGAAAACAGGAATTGGGTGTCATTTGTCACCTGCTCCCCTCACAGCTGCTGTTGTATCTAGCACGTGGTGCAGGTAGGGAAACTCATGTTTGGACAAGTGATGAGGAAAGGATGTGACATGAACAAAGAGGGGCAGAACTAACCTGAGAATGACGGGGAGCTTTCTTCATTTGTCTCTTTATCAAGCTGAACATCTGGTTTCATAGAAATCAAATTAAAAAGTGAGAATTTTGTAAAATGAACCAGTCGACACATTCGGAATAGTCTGACCTAAATCTCATAGTGAATGAAGAAAGAAGGTGAGAACAGAGAGCATGAAGGAAGAGATATGAAGCTTTTTTCAGATTCATTATTATTATTATTATTATTGCCACAGATTTGTCTTTTTTTTATATGATCCAGAGTTATTCTTACAAAAATGCAGCTCCCACCAATACACCATCTATAGATTGTTTAGGATGTACTTTGAAAAGTGTGTTGATGTCCAGTCTGTTGGGAAAACTGATCAAATTTAAGCTAACAACCAATAATTAATCCAAATCACATATTTCTACATGTCTTTTTTTTTCTTTTTTTTTTTTAATTGCCAGAAATAAAGTCTTTGTTCGAACCAGATTTGTAAAAATTCTGCACGCTTCAGAGAAAATAAGAAGCTTTGACTGACTCATCTGTGAGCAAGAGTCACATGATAAAAAAGAGTTTTTGGCCAAACTGCAGGCAGTGCTTACACAGAGCAGAAGGAAGACATATATGGAAACAAATTAAAAATAGTAAAATATCTATATGTAAAAAATGTAAAGCCACCATTTCTTTTTTTTTTTTTTTTTTTTTTACAGTGATGGAGTTAAATCCATCTTTATTTTATTTTTTTTTCTTTCAGTTTTTGTAAATGAAATAATGAAAGACCTGCGATGGACTGGCGACCTGTCCAGGGTGTCCCCTGCCTTCGCCCTGAGTCGGCTGGGATGGGCTCCAGCCCCCCCGCGACCCTAGTGAGGATTAAGCGGTGTATAGATAATGGATGGATGGATGGAATAATGAAAGAAACTTTTTCTTTTTTTGTGTCTGAGTTTTCTCTCCTTTTTAGCCATAGTTGTGCTGTTTCTATAGAGATGCAGGACTTTATATTGCAGAGAAAAATGAGCCCACAGTGAGTAAAAATACCCTGTTATGTGCAGTGTATTTAAGAATTGGACTATGTTTCTAAATGTTTTACTTACTTTTTCTTGCCTTTGTATGTGGAGTACCCTATAAACAATCATGGGAAGATGTTTTTTTTCGAAGCACTGAAAAACTGCAGCCACATCAGGATAAATGAGCATCACTGAACACAGAACACCACACATCCTGCATGAAACAAATCAAATAAACAGTACCTGCCTATTAAATAACTCACTTCAGTGGGTGTGTGGAGTTTAGAGTGAACACCAGGCATAGGTAGTTTGTCTAGACTCTCTCACAACAGGCTCCTTCACTGTCAGAAATTTTATCTTCCTTTTGCCTGAAGCTAATCCCAAGGTCAGCCGCCATGGTTTTTCATCGTTGTTTGGCTGTGAGGGTGTAAAAAAGAAATCACTAGAACAAAAATAAAAACTAAGACAAGACAGCTGTCATGCCCTTGACTTCTGACGCCGGCTCGTGGCAGATGGATCCTTTTCCCTCCCTCTTTGGCTCTTGCTCTCTCTCTCCCTCTCTCTCTCTTTCTCAGGCGGGTCTCAGCACTGCTGGCGGCGGAGCATGCAGACAGGTGTACCTAATCACTAATCAGCAGATTGGCGCTGCAGGATTGGTCCGTTTCAGCCGCAACCCATCAGTCAACCAGGACTTCAGCAAGCAGTCGGACCATGTTCAGACGCCAGACCGTCGTACCATGCAGTCAGTAGTACTTTTGCGTTTATCTAGTCTGCTCTACTGGTTCTAACTCCTGATTCTTCATTTATCCAGCTGGATCTGCTGCCGACCGCCACCCCCTCCAACATTCCACCATTCACGGACCATCTTCCACCTTCCGCTGCCGATCTACATCGGACTCTGCGCCACACCTGGTTCCCATAGACTGTATAAAAGATGGACGTAGCTACCGTGACGTCACCCGTTGGTTTCTGCACTGAGAAAATGAAGCCAGGGTGGGGAGCTTCCAAGATGGCGCTCTGATCAGTCACTTTTCACTGAGCTCTGCAAACCTAGCTGCCTTTTTATACTTGAAATACGGTAAACAAAAGTATATTTGCGCCGATTCGACATTTATTGCCAACTGCAACTTTCGGTTGTTGCCATTGAACCAAAATGAGCAAACTTGAGAAAAGAAAGACTGAATCCAAGAAATCGCATGTTAACACGGGCTCTGTTAGCAAGACTCATAGCGTTAGCCAACTCGCCAAACTAACTTTCGCTCCTGAAAAGCTTGCCGATACTAATAATCCTCTTATCGACTCGATGCATGACTATTTGGAAGCAATCTCAGAACCATCACAGTACACCCTGATGGAAGAAGACTTTCCTCTGCTTCCTGACACACCATGTCTCCTGCTGGTAAGCTAAGAAAAGTTGCAGACACGGAGACATCTACTGTTCTCTTCCAGCTCTCCTCACTCACCAATCTGATCAACTCAAGATCAGATACTCTTGAAAAAATGGTCACTGGCAACTCCATAGTGATCTCTGAGATGAAAAAAGCTGTTCAGGAGAACACTAAACACATCACATCTGTGAAAGAGTCTTTTGATGCCGTCTGCGCTGAGATAAATGATATGAAGGACAGAGTCACTCGCGTTGAAACACAGCTTGAAAAATATAAAGCAATTGCTGAAACACAGGAGAAGAGGGTCTCTCATCTGGAGAACTACTCGTGCCGTTGGAATCTGAAACTGTACGGTTTGCCCGAATAGGAGAAGGAAGACGTCCGCCTGGAGGTTATACAGATCTGCCAGTCTGTTTTACCGGAGGCGAAGGATAAACTACCAGACGTCATGGATACGGTCCCAAGAAGCCCAGCAAGGAGTCATCATGCAGTTTACATCCAGGATCAACTATGATGCTGTCTGGCATTCCGCCAAGAAGTCGGCCTTCTTAAAAGACAACAATTTAAAGCTGGCGGAGGACCTGTCAGCAGGTGACCGCGCCCGGAGAAACCTCCTCTGGCCAGAAGTGGAGAAGGCCCGCAAGCAGAATAAGCTGGCGTTCTTCGTTGGAGGACGTGTGTTCGTGAATGGAAAATAAATTTTTCCATGTCAATGACTTGGTCTGAGACAGTGCTAAATACAAGCTGAAGTAATATGGTTCAACCGTCTCCACTCATCTCCCTCATTTACTGTTCTTGTTCTATTATGTTACATGACTTCAAGTTCTGGTCGTGTTTACAAGACAATCAGCATTAAGCTGCTACATTTTAGTTCTTGCTCATTTAAATACGCACTTCACTCTTAAGTATTCATGTGGTGCTTGTTATGCTCCTGGTGAGCTGAATGGCAGCTTTCTTTCTCTTTTCTTTGATGAGTTATTCAAAAAGTGAAAGATTACACTCTCTCCTGTAAATACACACATGTGAGATGGGTTATTTGCTTCAACGACTACAGAGAAATCCATCCCATCACAGTAAATTGTGACCCTGTCTGACTCTGGCCTCCAGACGGGTGGTAAACCCCAAAATTCTCTATCAAATATAAAGCTGCCTCATCAACAGGTGCTTCACTGAGGAAAAATAATCCTCTTGTTGTTGAAAGGGTGTTTTTGTAATCAGTTGGTCAGTAGCAGGGAATATTTGTTTGTAAGGCAGCATTTCCCAGCAGGAAGTCAGGAGGTGGTGCAGACATTGACAGGAACGTCCCTTTGAGCCTTTCTGTTTCAATTGTGCTGCAGAATCCGACAGCTTTGACCATGATGTTCACCCCAAGTACCCCAAAACAACATCAAATAGTCATTATTGTACATATAACTTATACTGTATACTGTATATATAACTTATCTTATTTTATATTTAAATCTCTTCTATTTTTTTTTTTTTTGCTCTTTATTTTGTTCTTTATTCTATATTGCACTGAAGGAGCTGCTCTTAATCACATTGTACATGTGTATAGTGACAATAAAGGCATTCTATTCTATTCTATTTCTATAAATCTAGTGCTATGAGGAAATACAGCAGCATACATTTACGTTAAACTGTATGATGAATTTCACTTTTTTTAAACCTGATGTTAGAGATGAGAAGACTCAAATTTGACACTGAGATGGCAGAAAAAGGCATTTCACGTTGTCCCCTGTAAGTTTAACCATTCAGCTGTTGTTGTCTTCGTTTTTAACCCAATCAGTGTTGAGTTCTGCACAGCAGTTTTTCAGGCCACACCTACCCCAGACGCCCCCGAAAACAGCTCGCAAGAGATTCTTGTGGGTCTGAGCACGCTCAAAGACTCAGGCCGCCCTAAAACCTGCAAGTTCAGAAACAGCCTATAGCTAAATCAGCCACTTTTTCCCTACCGTTTTTGTTAATGATATCAATTTGCCTTGTCTAAAAATGTGAGCAAGTAATGTAAAATGCTTGTTTTTCTATCGCACAGCTTGAGGTGTCATACTAAAATTGCTTGTTTTGCTCAGCCAAAAGTCAATACTGAGTTATATGACAAAGAAAAGCACAAAGTGCTCATATCTTAGAAGATGGAAGCGATGGATGTTTGACATTTTTGCTTGAGAAATAAAATATTTGCCAAATAACTCAATTCAAATAATGGCAGCCATTCACTGATGTCAGCCGAAGTGATATAGTTTCAGGTGATTTGTGCTAAATGTGAGGGGATGTGTTCACCTTCTCATAAAGGCATGAAACCTGGTACACTTGGAGCCCAGAAATGGAGCCGTTACAGAAACACCTCAATGCAGCAATGGGGACAATTTGCTTTCCGATATAACTAAATTATGAATTCTGCATCACATGTTTTTTTTAGAAGCAAACATAATTACAATGAAAATGTTTTGTGTAGTTGCATGTTTTATTGGTCAAGAATTACAGCGACACACACTGTTCAGGTCAGTAGTTAACAGTGAATTCAGAGGTTGAGAGACAGAAATCTGAGAACCAAGGCCAGATTTCGTAACATCATGGCTTTTGTATTCATGTTGTGTAGGTTTTTAATCTTTCTGTTCATTAACCCTGACAGAGGGGTGACTGTAAAGAGTAGAACAATAATTAATGTGACCTTCGAGCTGAAAAGAAGTGGTGCGTAGCAAAAGCGGGCCTGTTCGAAATCGGTCGATTGCCTGGCCTTCAGTAATGTTGCTCTCTCAATATGAAGGACCTTGACACGCAACACTGGTTGAGTTGGGTTAATTAATATTAAAACTCAAAGCAGCGGATGCCTTGTTAACTCTAACCAGCTCAGCCACTGGACAGCGTTACTCCTCACGCTTTCTCTACATGGCTCTGAGTATAATGTAACCTAGAGCTGAACTATAACTTGTGATTACTTTTTGATCCCTTCATCCATCCATCATCTATACACCACTTAATCCTCACTAACCACCGAGCCACCGTGCTGTCCCTGTCAGAAATCACTTTGGAAAAAATAAACTGTTATGGTTAAAGTTGAGCTAGGTGGGGCACAAAAACAGTTAGTTTAGGATAAAGCACACAGATACTAGAATATGTGCAATATTGTTTTTCTATGTGCAGACAAATCTGTGCAGGATAGAAAAAAGTCTGTGCAGTACCAACACTTGTCTCAGTATTTCTATTAATGAATGAATCAGTGCAATACCACTGATATTTGCAATGAGGTTATTTCTAGAAACTTGCATATTTTGGTTTATTTTTCTGCATATATTCCTTAAATGTTTGTGCAAACAGCTTGTCTTATCTTTTCTCTTATAACCGTAACATATGCACACCAAATACCAATATTAAAGGAAGAGTACATCATGTTAAACTTTTCAACAGACAGATACAGTTCTGATATGTTGTTTTGTTATTTATTTGAGGCTCTCTTTTTGCTCTTTGATCAGATCAAGCATTTGTGGAGGAAAAAAACTTCCCGTCGCCGGG